>NW_007578795.1:0-50438 GCF_000690725.1 Stegastes partitus
TGTTTTTGGGACTGACAGAATAAATAATAATGTAATAAATGTGCAAAAATCTCTAAAAATGCTTTTACTGTGTCCAAAGTGTTAAATATAGCAATGTAAAATTATATCTAAAATAGTGTGTGAAAAACTAAAGGTTGGAATACTCTGTAAAGCAACTACATATATTTTCATTTTTACACACTCTACATGTTGCATGCTTGTATGATTTGCTGATTCATTTTCAGGTTCTGTGGAATGAAACACAGCAGGGTAGTAGAGAGCTTGGTTTATACATAAAAACTGCACCAAATCAATCATTATGTGATAAAATGACAACCCAACACATGAAATAACCACGTCACAACCGCTTTACTGCATTTATAAAATTTAATTATATAGATATATTCATCTATACAGTTATGTATGTATGATAGTATGTATATATTTATATAGAAATCTATGCATACTGCAATCCTTTCACAGAGGAGAACAGAACCACATGTCAGCAATGTTAACACAATGACAGAAGCTCTGGATATTAAAGGCCAGACATTCTGGATTCATCGACACAGAACAAAACGATGGCATCGCAAAAAATATCTGAACACCAGCAACTCGGCTGTCACCTCGACTCAGCTTATTTCTTTAAATTACAATCACTTCAGTGATATTACAATCATATTTTATGTGGAATAGTCCTACCTATTCTCTTGAACTACACTCAGCTAAAGTCTGTACAGTTTTGTAAAACAGAAATTAAATTCGTTCAAGCAGGTGGGAGTTGCTGGTGACTCCGAGACAACGTTTTCTGTGCCGTCTGGTGACCTGGGACAAATACGACAGCAGACGTTAGGATCCCCAAAATATCTGAAGCGAAGGGAAACTGTAATGTCCAACATGTTAGTCCAGTATCTGACTGGTTCAGTCACCATTTCTGCTGATCCATGTGTAGAAATCTGACACCAATACATTTGATTTGTCACAATGCCCAAATAATTTAGAAATAGATGACCCGCAACTGACAAAAACACAGCATAGCATGTACACAACTGCATGAAAAGCCTGAAATAAGACTTCTTCCCAAAGTCATTCAATTTAAAACATTCAAATTTCTCAGGTGGCCAAAGTAGAAACACAAGCATCTATCGTCCATATTTCTCTCATTGTCATCTGCTTTCTTTTTATTTTTTTTTTTAAAGAGGACTTTACCTCGTCATTCAGCATCCAAGTTTTTCTTCTTTTAGGTTTTCCCCCCATACCACACGAGCGCAGCACCAAATAATCAAATTAATGTGTGCCACTGAAAAAAGTTTGGACTCCTTGCTGTACAGCTCAAATCAAAAAGCAGTCACATATTGCACTATGAATGCAAAAATACCAGTCTACACTATACAGAAAAGTGCTTCTAACATTTGTACAGTTGCTACACACAAACACAAGAAACATATACATCAATCAGTGTGTCTGTATGTATGCATTACCATCACACAGGCTGTCACACCCTACAGTACAGTACAAGAACATTTTATGGTCTTCTTCCCCCGTTTAAATGTCAAGTTCAGTTTGTAGACTGAAGGAGCAGAACCTAAAGCCTCATGGGAGAAGCATGGAGGTGTAGGTGTGGTTGAGTGGGAGGTGAGGCGGAGCTGATCCGGGTGGCCTCCAGGGTGCTGTTAAGTTTATGTTGGGGTGTGGAGGTCAAGTACTGGAGGAAACTTCAGGAATGGACCTTGAAGGCCAGCAGCTGCTCGGAGTGCATGTTGTTGAGCGAGCGCAGGTCAGGCAGTTTGAGCAGCAGCTTGGTAAAGATGGCCGACTCATTGGGGTGGTTCTTGGTAATGAGGCTTCGCAATGCACGGATCAGTGTCTCCTGCAGGGCTTCCACAGAGTTCACGTTCTCAATGCCGGAGCGATCTGGGAGGGAGAGGGATGGATGGCATTGATTAGGGTTTGTTTAATGGACAAAATAATAGTTTGGTCTGGGTGAGAAACAAGAAATAGTGCAGAATTAGGTTGGACTAATATATAAACTACAATATATCCATTAACTGTGGTTCCCAACATGAGGGTCACAGCCCTCCAAAAGGTCTGCTGCATCATCCGTTTCACAACATTTCAAAAATATTTTTAAAGAAGATATCTGTGTACAGATAAAACCAAGGAGCACCTTTAGTTGAACTGGTAACACAAGTGAAACTAGGCTCACATAAAGCTTACTTATAAATATTTGCAATATACTGTAAGTCATGTTAGGTTCAAAATAACTCAGGCTACTTATAAATAACAAAAATGAGCTTGTCAGTGGTACTTTACACCTTTAAGGACAGTTTTTCTGTGGAAAAAAAGTTTCACAAAACCCCGAAAATGTTTGTAAGGCACCAAAAATACCAGTATATGAAAACATAGAGGTGTTACATAAGACCTATATTGGTAGAACATTATGAAGTTTGGTTTGGTTTAAATTAAACTGGATACACTTGAATAGTAGGTGTGCAGGTTTTTAGCTGCTATGAAATCTAAACAGAATTTCATAAAATACTGGCAAATGTTTCTCAGTATCAGGATATGGTTTGTCCAGATACACAACAACTGGCACAAAATGTTAGTGAAGAGTGTACATATATATATATATATATATGAGAATGACAGGACAGCTCCCAAACAGTGCAGCCAACATATCTTGGTCGCCCCCTGGTGGCTGGTTGCAGTATAACCCTGCCTCCATCCTACTGTTGGATCTTCATATCACACTGAAATCCCCTGACGTCACCAGCCGGAAGTGGTGACACATTTTCCATCTTTATATAAAGTGCATTGATGAAACCAAATGGAAGATCAATGACAGGAATAATAACCTAACAACTTAAGAACACACCTGCAGAGACCAGCACCACAGCAGTGAAGAGGCTCATCTCCTCCTCACTGAGCCCCAGGTTGATGAGCTTCTCACTGAAGTCAAACATGGAGTTGAGGAGGTCCCCGGCCCCCATGGCCCTCAGAATGTCCACGCTGTACTTTTTACCTCCCAGAAAAGTGACAGTGCGGTCCTTCACATCGAACAGTGAAGCAAAGCGCACCACCAACACCTGCAGGACACAGAAACACCTCTGCAGTTATGGTCTGAGCTTCAGTAAAACCTGCCGAACATCTGGAGTGTGTTGTAATGAATAAACAGATTGTACCTCAAAGGTGCCAGCCTTCAGCAGGCTGACCTGGTCATGCTGGGTCAGGTCTCTGAAGCCTGGGATCTTCTTAGCAAATTCTACCACCTCCCTGACGGCGGGAGTGAAGCTGTGAGAGAACTCCTCCCACACCTCGTGTCCAGACTTGTGAGGGTCCACATGAGGGGACATGTTCATCGGACAAACCTACAGGGACATCAGATCAGAGCTCAGAGTTAGTTTAAGCAACATCAGTTCATCTCCACACCTCTAAGCTCCTGTGCAGTTTTGCTATTATGATTCTGTTTAATGTATTTTCTCTTTGCATCTGTATTCAAAAAGCACTGTGTTTGCTTTTGTGAGGCACACTGAACTGGTGTTGTGCTGCACCTATGATGTTTCCTGCCCTCTGTTCAACCTACCAGATACATCCTGTTGCCTCCTCTCCACAGGGGGGCGCTGTAGGCTCCGTTGCCTGGGCCCTCTATGGACGGAGCTCTGAAGGCTCCGTGTGTGTAGGCTGGACAGTGGCTGGTGGCGGCGCTCCGGGACAGTCTGAAGGGGCAGTGGTTCAGGGTGCTCTCCTCCTGAACCTGAGGGCCCAGGCTGGAGGAGGGCTCGTGGGTTGCCATGGTGACAAGGTTGTTGCGGTGGTTCCAGGCATCCTGCTGCTCCTCTGGCCGGTGGCTGCTGGTGGTGTTTTTGGCAGAACCACTATTTTGGGGGCCGGTGGGTGGTGAGGGCTCAGCTGCCAGGATGCTCTGCTCCTGGTTGTACATGAAGGTCTCCTGGTGGGCCCTGGTCACCGAACCGATCACCTCCTCCTCGCCACTGTCTGAGGCACTGGGCGAGTTCGAGCTGGGGCTGGTGTCCATAGACACAGCGGGCTCAGGGTCAGAGCTGGAGTCTGACTGGCTGGAGCACGGTGAGGAGGAAGGAGAGCAGGAAGGGGCGGGGCCAGCGTCCTCAGAGGTAGGTTCGGTGGCGCTGGCCGGCAGCGGTTTGGCGATGGGCAGCTTCTGGCTGCTGTGGAGCTGGCTTTGCAGCTGGCTGTTGTTCATCATGTTGTTCATGGCACTCTGCATCTCCAGCAGCATGCGCTGCTTCTCCCGCTTGGGGATTCGGCCGAAGCGCACGGCTGAAAATTAAGGAGAGAATCATTTTAGCAGAATTCACGTTTTACAATACTGAGCTGAGTCTGAACATTTTTATGCATTCTGTCGCAGTGTATTTGTATTTTCAAATTTAGTTTTCTGCTTACACTTCAAAATTTCCTAAAATCTGCTTTTATGGTCTAAAATACACCCCATACTAGCAAAAACATTATCTGAATGGGGTTTGCCTCAGGAGTAAATCTCTTCAAACTGCATAAAAGTGGAGCTCAGGAATGACTGCAGGTACTCACAGTCTCTGGACATCCCCACCATCAGGCATTTCTTGAAGCGGCACTGCTGGCAGCGGTTCCTGTTCATCCTCATGATGGGGCAGGTCTCGTTCTTAAGGCACTTCTTGTACTGGATGTTCTGCTGGATGCTCCTCCTGAAGAAGCCCTGTGTGTCCACAGAGAGAAGCAGCACAGTGTTAAGACATGATTGTTTTTATCATCATGGAACACTACAGACTCCAAGAGGAGACTGTACCAATGACATTCACTGATTCAAAGGTATTTACACTGTATTGGATTTTAAACTGGGGAAAAAAATTGTTTATGAACAAATCAATCAACGGATCAATGAGGAGGACTTTGATAAAAACCTGATTTGAAATCACCTTCAGAATCGTTTTGATGTTTTATAGACCCAATGATCTATAACCAATGATGAAAATAACCGTTAGTCACACTCTGAACTAGATTTAAATCTGACTTTCAGTAACACAGTAACCACCAGTCTGAAATGTGTGTGTGTGTGTGTGTGTGTGTGTGTGTGTGTGTGTGTGTGTGTGTGTTCCCCCTGTAAGGAGTGCTGTAGTGCGTCTGACTGCGTGTGCTGCTCCCCACAGCTAACTAGGCCACACAGCAACATGAAGTATGAGGGGCAGCTGATATAAATATGGGGAGAGTGAACTAGTTTCCCTGAGTCTCTGGTTGTAGCTGTGCAGATGGCTACGCCTGTGGTGACCCACTTCAACTGCAGCCTAAAGTGACTGCAACACCCGTCGCTATATTGCATCGAGATTCATTCTTCAGCGTCCTGCAAGTGTGTGTGTTGCTCCAAGGAGCCACCCTCACCTTGCAGCCCTCACAGGCGTGGACTCCATAGTGGAAACCGGAGGCCACATCGCCGCACACCTTACACAGCAGCACCAGGCCGTTGATTTCTGATTGATGGAAAAACAAATTCTTACAGTTCATCTGAAAAAGAACTGCACCAGTGATTCTGCATGTTAAACAATTGTACGAAGCACACCGACTCATTTAAATTAATTTCCTCCGGAGGTCTAAAAATGGGGATGTCTTGGCACTGAGAGTCAGAAAGTTCTGCAATTAAAATCTTACACATATAGATAATTTAAAGGTTGATCCAAGCATTTTAGATTTAATATTGTACATTCACTGGCTGCCTGTAAATATAATACAGACCAGTGCACCACCTCTACCCTGAAATCACCAACCTGGAAGCTAAGACTTTAATATAATCATCATTTGGTTTGCTTCATACTACAATAACCCAATTATATGCAGCTTTTATATTGTTACTGCTTTTGCACTTCTGGTTCGATGCCATCTGCATTTTGTTGTCTTGTACTTGTGACGTGTAATGACAATAAAGTTGAGTTGAATCTAATCTAATCTAATCTAATCTTTTAGTTAATCATTGTTAGTGGAAACTACTGGTGGGGCCTTTTTATTCTATTCCTGCTAAATTCTTTGCTTTTTATCTTTTCTGACTCTCCACTGAAAACTGTTTTGTAAAACTCTGCATTTTCACATTTGCATAATATGATGCATGAAAAAAGTTTAATGTATAATAAACACAAAAGCAAGAATGCTACAGTGACAGCTTCTGAAAACAGGAGCGTGTGTCTTACTTGTGATGCCACACTTTGCTGCGGACGAGGAGCGTCCGCTTTTCTGAGTCCCTGGAAGATTTTGGCCACTGGTGAGCGTGGGGTCAGCTGACTGGCTCAGCTGGTTGGGCGAGGAGCCGCGGGGCGGCGAGGACGACTGGTAGCTGCCATTAGAAGAGTCGCTGTGGCAAGACTCTGGGCTGGAGGCGGAGCTGGATGAACTGATGTAGGCTATTACGCCTCCTGGTGTGCAAACAGCAGAGAGAAGAAGAAATGGGCTGTTAAGACAGGGACAGCAGCCGCCAGTTAACACTGCCGAGCTCAGCGCTGGTGACATTCGGTAGCGTTCCTATTGTCAAATACTCATTCCATCTGCAAGTATTATACGTGTAATCAGAGCCTGATATCAGTGACATTCAGCTTTGTTTTTCGATACTATTAAAAGCACATCAATGAGTCACCACGAACACACCCAGTTGGTTTCCTTTGACTTAATCCACACATTCTCGTTTAAGAACGAAATGCAAGGTTGCAATTACTGACTTGTTTTTCCATTTTTGATTAATCTGTTGATGATTCTCTAATTATGACAAACCAATTAATTGTCTTGTCGACATCTTGAAATCATATTTTTTGAGAGGGGATCAAGCTGTGTGAAGTTTGAGGAGCTACTTTTTGCTGCTTAGAAAATTTAACATTAAAGTTCAAAGGAAAGCTAAAACCAGCTTCATCCTTTAATTTCTCCTCATTTTGTGTTTATTTTCCACCAGTTCATCAAACACTCTTTCCAAGACTGTGGTGTCTCCAGCAAGTTTCTGTAGGTGGCGCTCTCCTCCCTGTCTGTTCAGCCATTGGTGGCTATCAGTGCTCGTGGTATCTCCCTGCTGTTTCCTTTCCCTTCAATGAAATGTAACTCTGCTCTGTCACCAGCTCCAGAGACGCTCCCTGTGTGGAACCAACCAGCTTAACGTAAAGAGGGCAGATCAGAATACGACAACAGCTTCCTCAACCAGTAGGAGCCGAGCAGACAGGCTGCTGCTGCCGCTGAGCACCCCTTCAACTCCCTTCCTCCCTCACCATAGGCTGACCTGATTTCTTCCTTTGCCATTCTCAATGATTAGGTAACAGGCATTACATAATGTCAGCTTCACAAGGGTGTGTAGCGGGTTGTCTGGCCCGTCCCTGCAGCCATTCACACATATAAGCTTCATACTTCATAACAGATTTAGTTCCATATAACATTTAACAGGTTGTTTCAAGTTGGGTCAGAAGACGCTGCATACATGATATTTTTAGGATATTTAACCAATACGATCCATACACAGCTCCACCTTAAGAGCAGGCTTAGAAGACAGCAGTATGTAGTTTTCACAGCAAATGTCACATGTATCAGAAATGTGCCTGAGTCATCAGGCCTGACCCAGTTTAAAAACCCACTTCAACATCTCACTGACCAACTGTTTCAGATAATATGCACGTCTGCAATCATCACTGTGCACAAATCTTCAACAATAGGTTGTCATACAGACATTATAAGGTTACTTTCAAAATATCAAATATCATAAATGCATGATCAATGAAATGGAGCATTAGAGGAACACTCCGGGGTCACGGGGAGCTGAAACAAGAAAGAGTAACTCCTAAATACTAAATGCATTTTTGCTTTTAAAACCTTGTGTAGTATTTTTCTGGATTTTTAAAATAGCCAAGGCCTCGAAATGTAACATTTATTAATCACGTAATTATATGTTAATACAGAACAGAATTAAAAGAACAAATTATAACATTCTGATTGGTGAGAATCAGTTTTTTTCAAGTTGGCAAAGCTTGAAATCTGAATCCAGAAAAATGGTGCTGCATTCAAGTCCCATGGGAAACATTCATTTTTGTAGCGTTTACCATGGGCCCTGAACGCCTCATAGCTGTGGAGGGTTTTTTTCAACACGCCCCCACGTGGAGCAGGCATGTTCTTTCCCCGGGAAAACTGGGTCACCTCGCGCTGCTGCGAGCCGCCTCACGTGTATCGGCGGTGAGACGCCACACATCAGGCTCGGAGGAATTATGCAATGGCGACGTCACAGCGCCGCTCAGCCAATGAGCGGAGACGTATGGGGAGCGTAAACACAGGCGCACATGGCTAGGCTGACGGTCCATGTGAGAAGAGAGACTGCAGTGCTGCTGAAGCCAACTACTTGGGTAATAACAACAGCCCACTGGCACTCCTAACCCACTTTAATGTGAACACTCCAGTACGAGCTAAAGACAATTTAACTATTTAAAGTGCCTCCCCGCCATGTTAACACGACGTAAAACATTAAATATGAACGTGACCCCGTTATGCTAGTCGTTTAAACAACGTAGTTTCAATGAAACCAGCCTCAGACACCGTTAAAGCCCCTGCGACCAGGTGGAAACGGGTTTAAAGCTCACTCACCAGCTTTGCTCGACTCCATGTCCAGTAACTTTGGGGGTTTTCCTCCTCCTGCTACCTCAGTGCTGAAGCCGTTTTTCTGTTTTAGTGTTCAGCAACTGAAAAGTCGCTGATGGATCCCGGTTGAGAAACTAGCTGCTCAGCATTTACACGAACGACTCAAAACCTCGTAAAGACCGTAAAAAGCTACGATCGATGGTAGAAGCTCGTCCAGCGAAGGTTGAATTTCTCAGCGAGAGAAAAAAATCTGACTACAAACCGAAGCAGTAAGTTTTCTGAGCGACGATCGAAAAGGGCAGATTTCTGTCCTGGAAGGTGTTTCTGGCTTCAGTCTGCCCGAAGAAAGAGAGCTGCTGTAACTGTGACCGAGTTTGAATCAGGAAACAGCTTCTGCCATTTACCGAGAATTCAGGGAAATCGGTTGATCGAGGCGCAGCTCCTGAGCGGTGGACGACTGGTTTTGCAGCGACTGTTCCGAGTAGCGATCAGTGTGCAACCATGTGACCCAGTTCACTGGCTCCTCCCTCCCACAGCCTGCTGGTGTCAATGTAACCCACTGACATACTTTCACCAGTCAAAGTGAACAAAGACGCTCCTCCAACACATCCTGCGCCCAAAAAAAGACGAAGCGCGTCGCTAAACAGTGTCTTATAATTACAGCCATAGGTCATAGATTGGTCTGAATCCAAACTAGTTTTTGGACTTAAAAAAAAAAAAAAAAAAAAAGAGGGCGAAGCTGCAAAAAAAATCTGATGACATTTGTGGCTGTCACTTCAAAAAGCTCCAAAAGTTCGTTTTTTAATCGTCATATATTTCCCTGCTGTGGGTAGAGGTCAAAGCTGTGGCAGATCCACTCATTCAAGAGTTTATCCTCTGCTGTAGGACAAACCTGACAACACACACAATTATTATTATAAGAGTTTTCCCCCTCTGTGCCATCCGCGTCAACATATAATTCAGGAAATCTGTTTGCTGCACCAACTCAGAAGTTTAATTATTTGTTATTTGGAAATATCTGAAAAATATTTTTGAGAGTAGGGTTTTTTTTTTCACCCTCAAAAATGTGAAGGTTCCATTTCTCCAGAAGTAGAACTCCCACAGCCGTGGAATCTGATGACGCAGACAAAATAGTTCTCAGCAGAACCAAATGATTGAATGGGTCTCACAGAGGCTCAATTTCTCATTATTTTACATAGAGAAAAAAAAAGTGCAAAAAATTCAAACAAAGGTAGTTTTGGGCCCTAGATTGTTCTTATAAGTGTTTAGATGTATTCATATTTCCTACTTTAAAGCGTCTCTGGTCGACATTTCCCACATTAACGTCTAAGGCCTCTAATGTTAGAATCTGGTGAGTGGAAAGAATGGAAAGCTCATGTTCAACAATCAATTATCTAGTGTTAATTAAAACTCATTATGACAATAACAACAAGACAAGTGGGGAAAAAAAATCAATGCTATACTAAAAGCAACAAAAGAAAAAACTACAAAGAGTCCTCATTCCTCAGTTATTGCAGAAAGGACGTCCTCAAAAGCCATTTTAATGTCTCTGTTGGTCTTAATGTCTCGTTTGCATTGTCTTTGGAACTGGATGGTGACAGAACATGTAACACCAGCACCAACAGATAAGGTCAGATGGCTCGACCCATCTTGACCCAACAGTCTTGAAGGAGTTCCCACTTGTTGGCTGCTTTGTCTTTATTTTGCTTTTCCAGACCATCCCTGTTGGGTTCAGATCCGGTGACTGTGGAGGACGGGTCAGCTGGTGCAGCACTCTATCGCTCTGATGATCTGCAGTGACAGAGAGCTTAATTGAAGTTCTTCAAACGAATGATTTAACTCTGTGGCCCCGGGGGGACAACCGTGTGTGGCTTTTATGTGTGTTGCATTGTGGAATTTAAACGTATTCATTTTACTAAATAAATTACATATTACAAAATAGTTTTTCCAATTATGCTTACATGGTGCAAAAACACTGGCTGGATTAAATTTAGAAGCGACTGTTTTTTTGGAATAAAGGAAGGGTTATATAGAACATAGGTCAGGGGTGTCCAGTCCTGGTCCTTGAGGGCCACAATCCTGCAAGTTTTAGATGTTTCCCTCTTGATTCAATCGATCAGCTCATCATCAAGCTTTGCAGAAGCCTGATAACGATCCTGATCATCTGAATCATTTGTGTTGGAAGAGGGAAACATCTAAAACTTGCAGGATTGTGGCCCTCCAGGACCAGGACTGGACACCCCTGACACTGGTGGTGTCATTTACACTGGGGACTCAGGTGACATGTCCCCACCCTTTTTTAAAAGCCCAACTTTTGAAAAAATGTTCTGAAATTAGCTTGGTGTATTCGCTTACTCCCACAGCAGAGGCCTGGTTCACATCCAAAAGCTCTTTGGTTAAGGACAGAGAACGATTGTGGTTTGGATTCAGTGTAAATGAACTTGTTGCACTTGAAGTCACTGTGGAGCTCTGCTGCAATAAACCACACCAGGATCCTTCAAGTACGACCAGTGTGTAAACAGAACCATAACTCGTAAAGGCATGCTGGAGTCACTGTATGTGCATATTGCTATGCATGATTGGACATATTTGCAATTTGCCAAAAACATAAATAAATGTTTACTAATTATGTTGATTCCAGCTGTTTTTACATTTCTTTCAAAAAACATCCTGTTGCGGACGCCCGGATAGCTCGGCAGGTAGGCCAGGTGACCCGTGTATAGGGGCTTTAGTCCCTGATGCAGTGGCCACGGTTTGATTCCAGCCAGTGGCTGATTTGTTGCATGTCATTCCTCCACTCTCCTCCCCTCGTTTCTCTGTCTATCTTCACTGTCACTGCCATTAAAGACGGAAAAGCCAAAAAAATAGCTTTAAAAAAATGTTCTGTTGCAAATTGGTTGTGTTTAAATGTTACAGGAGACGGGCTTTGTTAAAGAATCTCAGTGGCTTCCAGTCAGCTTTGTGTAATTAATAGTAAGAACTTGTGCCAGCATATCATCATGTTTAATTATTAGTGAAGTAGTTACCAATTATTTTCAGTTTTGTGTGAAAGACATACCAGGATTGTAGAATAAGGTCATAAGACTACATTCATCTGGTGGTAACTCACCTTTCAAGCTCTGCTGTTTGGTGCTGAGCTAGTTTTGCTGAAAACAGCTGTCAGCCAACCAAGATGGATGAAATTTGAGCTCGACACCAAAAACCATATAGTGAAGGAGGCAAACAAAAAAGAAAAAGAAAACAGAGTTAGTGACATCTTTCACATTACACATTGTCATGTGATCAAAACATGGATAAGTGCAGCTTTAAAATGTTTGGTGTTTAAATCCAAACCTAGGAGGTCTGCAGGTAGGATGGGTTCTGACAGCAGGCTCCATTTTGGATCCACTACCAAGATGGTAAAATATTCTGATCCTTCATTTAAACATTTATTTACCATCAACATTTACTGAAGTAAGTTGTGGCATTTTTGATAATTTGCTAAATAAGGTAATGCAGGAAAGTTTAAGTGCATTTTGTTGCTATTCACAGAATAAAAAAGTACAAATATTATTTCCATTGTGTTGCTTTTACTTTAGCTTCTGCAGCTGCAGGTCAGGAAGATCCATCCAGCCATTATCTATACACCGCTTAATCCTCACGAGGGTCATGGGGGGCTGGAGTCTATCCCAGCTGACTCAGGGTGAAGGCAGGTTCACCTGGACAGGTAACCAGTCTATCACAGGGCTACACTTAGAGACAGACAACCAAGCACACTCACATTCACACCTACGGACAATTTACAATCACCAATTAACCTCAGCATGTTTTCGGACTGTGGGAGGAAGCCGGAGAACCCGGAGAGAACCCACGCTGCACGGGGAGAACATGGAGACTCCACGCAGAAAGATCCCGGTGCCCCCACCGGGACGCAAATCGGCGACCTTCTTGCTGCGAGGCAACAGTGCTACCAACTGCACCACCTTGCAGCCCCCGTCAGGAAGATCAAAAGGTAAAAACAGAGCGAGGACAGAGTTAATGAATGTCACAGAGCAGTGATAAAATATGTGGTCAGAGACCTTCAACCTTTCAGCACAGCAGAATGTCTGGTTTAGGTTGGATTCAATATTACCCGAGTCTCTATTAGTGCTGATGTCATGCATGTCTGGAAATTTGTCTAAATTGTAATTAAAATGACCAGTTGTGTTCTTAATGCTGCATTGTTTCACAAAGCTGTCGAAAGGTTTTGCCTTTGATTCAGAGATTCAGAGTTAGTAAAGTGTGATTGGATACAAGTGCACAGTCATTAGGGCACATCCCCACAGTGGGTGCCAATACCATCAGCAGGACATAATAATGTCTGTACATGTGCATCGTAAGCACACATTTAAACCTTCAATTTAATCCTCCTAATTAAAGCAAATTCTGTAAACAGGAATAAATGTTCCAACAGTATTATCTGTATCATGTGAGACATCTTTGCACACACTGTTGGTGGATACTGTTTCAGTGAGACACACAGGAGACGAGTGGATGTGAGGCTTAATGTCACAAGGCTTTGGAGTCGCCCCCACACACACACTACATTCTTACTGGGTTAACATGACATGGAAGTGCTTCATTCCTCTGCATCTCCAGACGGCAGGCAGGGCTCGGCTGCAGCTCCACACAAAGATGCAGCACCAGGCATTTCCCACGACGCTCTCAGTCCCAGCTAATGTTTCCTCACTTACTACAATGGAACCTTTTGCGAGTTAGCAATCCCACGCTTCAGCATCCTATTCAACACTTTCTTTTTTTAAAGGACTTTACAGAGCAGGTCAGAGGTTGCTGCTGCCCTGCGGACTAATATACCGACAGACAATGGAGAGGGAGTAAGGTGAGAGACAAGTGTTGTTGTCACTCCGCCCTTCCATGTACCCAGTTGACCCTTTAACTCTCTGATCAGGACAAGGGGGTTTTAACTGAGGACCAGAATGTGCTGCTATCATGACCTGCAAGGTTCATTCAGTTCACATACTCCATTACTTTAATGGGAATTCTAAATCCCATCTTCCTTACAACAATTTCCCTGAGGTTTGCACCAAAGGGATCAATAAAGTTCTATTCTATTCTATTCTATTCTATTCTATTCCTACAGGGTAATCATGTTCAGAGCACATTACACTAGATATTCAAAAGGAAAGGAGCTAGCAGCCTCAGACATCGATTAACAGCAGCTTAATTATACTCAACATCAGCACTTCACAGAGTTCAAGCAGGAGACACATGTCAACATCAGCTGTTGGAAGGAGACTGACTGGGTGAATCAGACCTCATGGTGAAACCACTGCTGAGAGACACCAAGAAGAGGAAGAGACCTGGGTGGATCAAGAAACACCAGGAACAGACATCAGACCAGAATTCTGGGCTTTGATCCGACAAGTCCAAATGTAAGATCTTTGGTTCCAGCTGCTGTGTCTTTGTGTAACTCAGAGAAGGTGAAGGTATGGTATCTGCATGTGTGGTTCCAACTGTGAAGCATTAAGGTGAAGCTGTGATGGTAGAGGGTGGCTTTGCTGGTGACAGTGTTGGAGATTATTCAGAATTGAAGGCACCACTTAACCACTTATGACGACCACAATGTCCTGCAGAGACACAACATCCCATCTGGTTTGAGCTTAGTGACCCAAAGTACCTCCATGACTGAGACTTGAAACACCGACAACCTCTGTACATCTGGCTGCTCACCGCACTGTCTATGAACCAAGCTGAGAAATCAGGTTTAGGCCTTGATCAAACGGATAACCAAGTACCCCATTGTCATTATGGATGAGTTCCACCGTTGGAGAACCTTACAAAAGGACAACCATCAGTGGAGCGCTCCACTAAACACATATTTATGGTAGAGTAGCCCAGTCAAAGTCTTTCCTCACTAAAACACATATAATATCTACTGTCAGCCCATGAGAAGAAAGGTGAGATAAGAGTGTCGGCTCATTCCCACGGTGCCTGGAGGCTGTCANCTGGGCTCAGTACTCACCCTGCTTGGCTTTGTAGCCCAGCCTGCGAGCCTTGTCAGGCCTGGTAGGTCTAGGAGCACGATGGAGGTTGGACAGCTGACGGTACTGCCAGCAACGCACACGGAGCAGGAAGCGCATCACATCGGACTGCTTCTTGCGCCATAACTCCTGCATATACCTATATGCTCCCATGTTGACTTATCTGTGAAAGACAGGCATCAGTTAACACATCTCACACATCTAGTCTTATATCTGAAATTACACTGCAAATAACACATTAGTACAGGACTAATACTGTCATGATGCACCCAGCATGTGTTGTTCATACAGAAATAAACCATGTCAGTCCAGCTGAGCAGCCCTGTTTACATAAAGTATTCAGGAGAGTTTTTGTCTTAGCTATCAGTGAACCGACAAAGTATTATTGATTTGTTGCCAACTAGCTCAGTTCAAATGTGATTTTGCAGCTTGTTAAATCAGTCAAATAAAACCCTGTAACAGTCAAGTCATAACAGCACATGGTTTAAGACCGCCTAGACTCATACATTTAGCGTATTGAAGCCATTAAACGGTTTCCATACAGCAATGATATCATTCTCGGGAATCTCTAAACTTTCATGAATACACATGTAGCGCATGATGAGGCAGCAGAAGTGAGAACAGAAGTTAATCAACACAAAGTGTTCCTGTAGTCCATGCTGAACAGGGAGCCGACTGGAAATGAAGCTAGCATGCTAATGCTAACCGCCTAGCTACACACTGCTCTCTTTTACGGAATATTGAGACCATTACTTCAGGAATAATGATTTTGCATGTGTCGGTTTAAAAAGATTACAATCACGAAAGGTCTGCTCGTGTAACCGAAATGTAAATAATACATGCCAACTACAAATTAGCTTTTAACAGCTAGCCGCACAGCCAATGGTCACCAAACCGATGGTATTCAAGCAACACTACAACAGGGCTATTAAAAGTGATTTTCTCTGTTTGTCACAAAAATAGTCAAGGGGTATACATCGTTAACAAGTTGCGTATCTGTGCCCTGAATCTAACAGACAGATGAACGTATAAAAATGATGATTTTAATGGATTGCGTTCTCCTCAAATACATAGAAATTCTCGCTTACATGATGGCGTACCAGCCGGAAAGAGAGAGGGCTAGTTCCCAGCATGCCTTATGAGAACCACGGTGACGCATTTCCTTTGCTGCGCTCATGGGAAATGTAGTCTTCTTTTCTTTTCTTTTCTTTTCTTTTCTTTTCTTTTCTTTTCTTTTCTTTTCTTTTCTTTTCTTTTCTTTTCAGTTTTCTAGGACTTCTGATACTTTTGTAGTAATACCGACAGCCAAACATTCACCTACTATTCTGTTTCAAATTAATTAATTAATTACAAGGCGACATATTAACACAGTATAGCCACTCTGTATCTATAGACAAAAGAAGTTCAGTCGAAATATTTATAAGGAACACTTTAATTGTATATTATTAAAAATGTAGCAAATTACTGCCATACTGACAACAGCAACGCCATTCATTTATAAGTGTATTGATTTGACTGCAAGAACAAAAACTCAATACAAAAATATTAAATGCATTTATTGCTTCTTTTTTAAAAAATGATACAGAAGATAATAAATAAAGTAATAATAATAATAATAATAATAATAATAATAATAATAATAATAATAATAATGAAACATAGAGGTCGTAAAGCTCACTGGATCATTCATGGCTCAGGAGCAGCTTGTAAAAAATGCATATTTTGTTGTCAAGTTAGCTATATCAAAATGTGTCTAATAAAAAATATGGGCGGGTCCACTTTTATCACAATTATGAATACAAAACCAATAATAACAGTAGTAAGAAATAATATGTGTACAGTGCATAAATGTTAGGTCATAACGGTTGTAAAATATATTAGCATGAAATAACTGCATTAATCCAAACTGCTATGAAAAAGATGAAATGTTGCTCCTTTTATTAACTTGAATTTATTTGTGTTTTTCTCCTTCCATCATAACAGATTGACACCTGTGCTACCTGGGCTTCCTGCCTATCAAGATTACCCTACAATCCGTGAATACTGGAGCCCAATCCAGTATTCACGGTACATCGATGGCAAAACTTTGAGGATCTGGCAGTTTTTACAAATCAGAGACAGCTGCAAACTACAGGAGTGTCACTGAATACTACTGCCCAAGAAATCAAGATTTTCTTTGGTGTTTCAGTACACATGGCCTGTCTTGGCTGTCCCAGTCTTTCATTTGATGACAGCAGTGAAGACAGTGAGGAATAGTATCAGGCACCAACCAAAACAAGGATCCCACAAACAGAGCCATCTGTACTCAGACTAGGAGCAGGCACATGCCAGAGATGATGGACATCAAACATGCAGACAGATGCAGGAAGAAGGGCTGCAATGG
This sequence comes from Stegastes partitus, assembly GCF_000690725.1. Taxonomy (NCBI): domain Eukaryota; kingdom Metazoa; phylum Chordata; class Actinopteri; family Pomacentridae; genus Stegastes; species Stegastes partitus. The sequence goes on from NW_007578795.1 coordinate 16,981, forward strand.
CAAGACATACATCAGGTGCACCAAATGCAAGATGTTCCTCTGCATAACCAAAACGTGCTTCCAGGATGATCACAGCTAAAATATCCAGATGTTCAATGTTGAACTGAATACATGTTTTGCATTACATTGTAATGTATTATTACACACATGTTGTCCTTGCAAGCAACAAGTAACAGAAGAGTGATAAAGGATTGATTTTTTTAAAAGTTGAATTTGTTCTTGGGTGATATCACTCTACAGATATAATTTGTCCCTTTTTGTCATTTTCTAAATTCAGTTCCATCTTTACACAGATAGCATCCTGTTGTCCTCTACAGTGTACATGCATGAAATTAAATTAAAAAATATCCATCCATCCATTATCTATACACCTTAATCCTCACCAGGGTCATGGGGGGCTGGAGTCTATCCCAGCTGACTCAGGGTGAAGGCAGGTTCACCTGGACNTAGTATATCTTTTTATGAAAAATCTATATTTTATTTAGTGTTTATGATGAAATATGAATTTCTATAACTAACAGAGTGACTCTGTGTCCAGATATGGATTCCTCTGGCTATAAGCTTTCAATAGAGCCCTCATTGATGTCTGTAGGTTCAAGCATTCAACGGATATAGCACTTTTTCTTTACATGTTCAGTGGTGTCCAATTCGGATAGATGTGGATAAAACAAACGTCCCTCAATAAAACGCATGAACATAGCAGTATAAACACTGGTGTCAGATTATCAGTTTTACAGATATTGTTTTCAGAATGCAAAATTGCTGTTCATATAAAACCTATGGGTGACGTCATGGAGGTTTATTCCATCTTTATATGCAGTCAGTGGCGCCTTGGTGGTTTGTTCAAGTACAGATTTTAGCAGAAGACAAAGACATCTGTGCTCCTACTTTGAAATTACTGTATCTGGTCCTCATGTGGAGCTGAACATTGTATTTTAGAGGCTCTCTTGGATCAAAACATAACCATAAAATATCACATCATTTCTCATCAATATTCAGTTTTCAGTTACTCTCGAACTAAAACTAAAACATCACTCACAGGCCACGTGGCAAGAAATGATTATTCTTTCCAAAAAATACACAAAGCTGATGTCTTCTTACTCATCAAAGTATTTAGTTTACTCTATAAAAACTGGCAGCGGTATCTCCACGACTTAACTCTACTTTTATTCAATAAATTAGTCGTTTTTTCACATCTATGAGGAACAGAGAATAATAGTAATAACAATAATAACACATAATACTTATCCAGCGCTTTTCAAGACACTCAAAGACACTTCAGAAAGTAAAGGAGTGGAAAGAAGAGAAAGGAAATGATGGCTGCATTACTTTTTTCTTTATCATATACCATTATTGTATGTTATTTCTGCCTCAGAACAGACTGTCCTAACCCCCTCCTGGATACATAATACAGTAACACAGATTTATTATTTTTACTGTATGTCCTCATGTAGGTATGTCTTAACCTCTGGGAAGTATGTAAAGAATACAACCATGCATTTCAATTAACTTTTCAAATTTCAATTACACATTTCAGAAGCATAGTTCCTCATTTGAGATTGAAAGTGAAGAACAGAATAGAATAGAATAGAATAGAATTATTGATCCCCCATTGGGGGAAATGTACACGGCACAGCAGCATCCAAAAATATAGAAAGAAAGTACAAGAAAAGAACAATAATTAAGTAATATGCATCCTCGTCACCGTCTCCGGTTGGGCAGCCCACATACTGGCTGAATGTGGGGAGAGTGATGTATGATTAAAGTCTCTAAAGATGATGATCACAGACTGAGGGTGTGATGTTTGCAGCTGAGACACTGAACTATGGATGAGCTCACAGGATCAGATATCTCATAAGATCAAACTGTGGACTCACCCTGATGTTTAACCGTTACTCTGATACAACATTAGCCCACGTATGCTGTGTGTACAGTAAATATATATTCAATTATTACAAGTTTTTACTTTGACATTTCATGACTGTAGACTTTGTACACCTCAAACTTATTCACTCCTCTAAACCTGACACTGGAAACCAGCTGGCACCACTACTGGATCACCCTCTCAGGTGTTTTGTTGACCTTGTTAACAAACAGTTCCCTTTTTTTTTTGTTTTAACAGTTATGAAGCAACACTGTCTGTATGCAAAGATGAGCAAACCTTCTGTGGCGTCACCCCTATTTGTTTTGAAGCTCGGTGAGGTGTCTCTCTCTCTGCAGTGCCAGACTCCCCCTGATGGGATGTGTTCACAGGGCTGTTTCTGAAGAAAAGGAGTTGCACTCCGTCCCAGTATTGGATGATTGATGGTGTATGACTGCGCAGGAACACGACAGATGATTGACAGGTGCTCTCCAACAGGAAACAAACACAGACCACACCCTCCTGAAACAAACACTGGCTGCACTCGTCTGTCTCTGGATTTCAAACCAGACAAACATGTGGGCTCGTTTGAGAATTTCCTCTTATATTACAAGAACAGTTTACCAAAAACATTTGAGAGGGCGTTTTAGATTGATTACGCTTTGTTTCAAAGTTTTCCAGCAGTTTCCAGCCGAGTTGAAAAGCCGCTGGACACCACTGATTTGCATGAAGCAGACTTGACCTCAACTTTATGCAAATGAAGAGCGAGCAGCACGGCATCTTGTCTCTTTTCCCCCCATCCGAATGGCCAGACAATAAAGAAAAAATCACCGAGATGACAGATCCTGTGGACACACATACCCTAACTCCCAGCTAATCATAAAGTGAGCAGTAGGTGGAGTGTGAGTGGAGCTGAGGCAGGTCCTGCAAACCTCAGTGGGCCACAGACTGTCCTGTGATTGACTGATCAAATCATTTTAATACAACTTAAAAAAGAGAGTTTCATGAAAATGACTCCCCGCACAGTTGTAATGAATGATGTGGCAAATAAGCTACAGAAATCACACCTGTGTTGTGTACCAGCCTGTAAACACATTTATTTCTGCTGTGAAGGGGGACGGGTGAACATGGAGGTCAATGGGGACTGACACAATGTTGGATCCCGACTCAGGAGCTGCTGTTTTTGGCTCTTCTACGTTGGCTTCATTTGTCATCTACAGAGACTGTTGCTGGATGCTGAGTAAGTCGTGGACAGAATCAGACAGAATCAGAATCACACTGTTGATTTCTTTCTGTTTGATCCTTAGACAACAACCAGGGAGCATTGTTCTGGTAAAAAGAAATTCAAAGCAGAAGAGAAAGTTTCCAACAATCTGTAGGTGCTGATTGAACATTTACATTTGGAGGAAGTGATTTCTTTCTTTTTTTTTTAAATATATACTCATATCCAAGCAAAAGTAGAGAAGAAAACAGCTCACAGCATCATTGTATTGATTGTATTGAAGGGGTAAAGAACACATTCTACCGTCAGAGTCATCAGAACTGTTTGTGTACACAACAGCTTACTGTTGGCAGCACACAGGCTTTGTAGTTTCACATTTTAAATGTAACATTAAATGTGTTTAAATGATGTCTTCCTATAGACTACACTTTACCTGTAAGTACAAAAAGACTTTGGAGAAATCCCTTCACACTGATCAGTACCATTGCTCTTCTAAAACTGAACAAACTGTCACAGTGATTTAGCAAAGTTGTGCTCGACATGTTGATGGAACCAGTTGGATGTTCACACCAAACATCACCAAGTTTTCAGCTCCAACTTTACACTAAATTCCAGTTGGTGCCTGCGGGGCTGAAAAAATATGCAAAAAAAAAAACCCAGCCTTATCTTTAGGTTTAAAGATCTTATGGCACAATGACACAAACACAAGCCTTAAACATCCAGACTATACGTGAACTCACATCCCCCCTTTGTTAACATGCGGAAATCACAGAGTCTTTATCAGAAAAGAGGTTAGGCCTATTAGGAATGAAAGCCTTGAGATAGACAGCTAAATAACAGTCATTAAAAGTAAGAACACTCATCACTGTCTGCAGCATTAAGTGTCATAAGAACAGCGCCTGTTATGTGCATGTGGTAATGCATGTCATTTTAATTTAAAGATTTTGAAGAAGGTTCGCTTCACCGAAGAACAAAAAGTTCCAAAGCAGTGCTTCAGCTGCAGGGAAACCGGAGAGTGGACAAAGAATTAAGTCACAACCAACTTGATATTCTTTTAAAAAATGAGAGGAACACCATCTCATGTAAGCAACACTGATGTCTGAATGTGTAACTGGTCAGAAGTACTTTAGTGTGTCTCTTTATCTATAAAAAAACATGTGGAAATGTCACAGCACTGGAGATTTCAGACACCTCTCTCCAGTTGAGGCAGTTCTGTGCTTAGGATTATTCCAATTTCAACATTAAAACATCGTTTAAACGCCCAATCAGAACTGACTGGGTAATACTTCAGCATTTATAAATGTTATAGTTACAGAAAACAGTTTACAACACACTGCAGTGCAGTTGTGTTTAGTTGTTGCATGTACTCTCCCACGGCACTACCCATAATGCAACTACGTGTCATTGTGTCGTTCATGACTCCGGTGTTCTGAATTATGTGAGCGACTCGTCTGAGTCATCACTAAAGCAGGCTTTTCATATTAAAAGTCATGCTCCAGTTTTAAAGAGTTTCGAAGCTGCACACTCATCAGAGGTCAAAAACTTTAAGAGATCTGAATGAGCGTAATATCTGAATTCTGACCTTGATGTTTGTTCTCATGTAACAAATGCAAAACTGAAGATGAACACTGAATGTAAGATGCTGTCATTTGGTGCTTGACTTTGTCTGGCCAGTACACACAGTGTTAGTTTCAGCGAGCATGTATCCAAGGCTTAAAGTGAAAAACAATCCTGAGCCAGAACTTTTTTGCTTTTGGGTGAGGGTACAATCTCACTAAATAGTAAGATATTAAGATATCTGCCTTCCCAAACCCAGACTACAAATTACAGTAAAACCACAGAAGGTCACTGGGTTGTGGTAGGTACTCCATCTGACTACAATATGGTACAAGAGCCAAGCGCCGCACGCCGGATATCCGGCATGGTTCCAGAATACTATAAGCCATGTGTATAAAACACACCGTCTAGCCGTGTCGTTAAGCCGACTCCTGCCCACCTCCAACAAGGGCCGGGGGCATGCAAGCATCAGAACTGGACTATGAAGCATCAGAACTGGACTATGAAGCAATGGAGGAAGGTGGACTGGTCTGATGAATCACGCTGTCTTTTACATCATGCTGTCAACCGAGTGCATCTACTCATTCAAGAGATGAAAACAAGACACACTGTGGAGGAAGGTGAGCTGGTGGAGACACTCTGGGTAATGCTAGGAACACCTAGATACTGACATCGATGTGGATGCTACTCTGACATGTCCCACCTACCTAAACATCGTTGAAGACAACTTACACCCCGTCTCATTCTTAACATTTAATTTTTTCCCCTAATATTTTGTACCGTTTAACAACACATAGTTACACCAACAGATCATGTTTTCTCAGCAACCTTGGTCCTAATCTGGTATACTTTCAACAAAACTGCACTTCTACCACTTTGAGTTGAGGATTTGTTGTCACATCTCCAGACATTTCCAAACAATGCAGCTCTACAAACTGTCAACATTGATAACTGTTATCCATGTATTTAAATCTGCCCTCGCTTATGCAACAAAAAGTAAAGTGAAGGTCACTGAGGACAGTTTGTGCTTGTCCAAACAAAATGCAAATATTCTGCTGACTAAATGAAACACACCAGACAAGACCGTCACCATAAAAAGGGCTGTTTATTTGTTTAAATGTACAGACGTGTGGCGTGCTCTAACGATAGCGGTGCAGCTGCAGGGTGTTGCGCCTCTTCCAGGCTGCACGGCGGGAGCCTCCGATGGTCAGGTGGAACTTGTGGCCCTTGCCCAGGCCGCGGCTCTTCTTTCCTGCAGATGTCAGGCCACGCATCTCTCTGTGCTTGTGCACAGCCTTTGTGATCCATTGGGTGTCTGGGTTGCGTCTGACAGCCTTGTGGAAGGTGTCGACCAGAATCACTTCGAAGAATTTGTAGGTGGAGTCCTCGCCTACCCAGTAGGAGTTCAGCACTCGCAGAGCTCCACAGTGACGGCCAGCACGCTCCTAGGCAGGAAAAAAAACAAACAAAAAGTCAAGATTAGGTGAAGAAACAAGAGCCTTGCCAGATTAGTTTAAAAATCAACACAAAGCTTAGGACCTGCAAAAGCAACTCTATCTGTGGCAATAAGTTTCAACCTCAACACCCAGTAAGTTGCAGTGAAGTTGCTCCTTTCAGGCCCTCACATTACAATAAGGAAGCAACATCTACGACTATAAGTGCAGTTCTCTTTAGAAAGAGCATGTTTACTACTGAGCAGGAGAGGCCTTCAGTGAACATGTCCAATGATGGATTCCAACAGTTTCACATGGGCAGATCTGAAACAGCTTCCCAACCGACCACGACTTCCCTTCACACTCGCCTACAAAGCACATCTTTCTAACAACCACCATGTTAAACGACAAATGTGTTCCCTGCTTTTGTTGCTGGGGTGTTTCATTGGTTCAGATCCAGTTTTGTTACTGGATCAATTACATGTCAGTGGGCTACATCGAATTCATCTGAATTCAGTGTAAAGACTTTCATCTGCTGTTAAATACAGCATCACAGGTAAACTGACACCAATTACAAAACTTACAGATTCTGCACCACGTTAGGAGGAATGTTCTGACAGTGGACCACTGCAGTTGTATGAATATAATCACAACACTTTTGTACAGTTTTCAGGAATGACAAATCCAACAGTAAGCAACACAACGCAGTCATGAGCACAAGTTACACTGTGCTGGTGAGTGTCCACGAGGACACAATTCCTTACTGGGTCAGTTGTGCTACAGAGAAAACTTTTCACTACAGACGTGTAGAAACAAAAGCATTGTTTTTAATTTATACTTCTGTGTTGAATCTATGCTGTAGTCCGTAGAGCCCCTTTCTAGACATGTAGCTATGTTGTGCCAACAGCAACAACTGATTGAGCCGCTTAATGTGCCCAGTTTACACAACATGTATTAACACGGTATATTAACCTGCACAAAGACACTGCCTCTGAAACACTGCACCTGACTTGCTTATACCGCAAACAAAATAGACAGTATTCTGCCAATGTAGCCATATACTGTTTTCAGAGCTCTATGGATCGCTTTATGTGCTCAGTAAGTTCTGATCAGATGTGTTACACATTTCCAACTCAGCTTCATATGCTGTATAATCAGAGTAAGTCTGCCATTGTAGAGAAAGAGTGGAGACAATCAGTTGACTGACAGAAAAGTGACGAGCAAAGTTAAGTTGTTTCATCTACTTTAAGCCAAAAAAACCAAACCTAATAGCTTCCACTCAACTGACTGCTTTTTTCTTCCTTGTAATGCTGTACATTTAAAATATATGGGGTGGAGACATTTATTGAGGTTCTACCTCCTGCTTGTCCCAAATGTGAGTGCACACCCCTTGAATTTGTATGCCGCATGAACTACCTACATGCTGCTGAAAGGTTTTAGTAATTTAAGACAGAATGTATTTGAATCTGTATCAACAAACTTTTAATATATCCCATAACTTTGAAAATGAATAATTGTGGCAAATACATGACTGTGTAGCTTCAAAGCAATGAATTCTTTCATATTCTCTGTCATGTCTGCATTTACAATGCAATCAGAAGAGTATTGAGTATAAATCCAATTCAAGTGCAGTATAATGTACATTCAACATCCAAAATGCATCTGAAGCAAACAATTTCCTGTTGGGTGTGTGTCAAAGCTACAGTCTAAGTAGGGAAGATGAACATACCTCAGCAGTGGACTGCAAACTGCGGGCAAACTTGATCTGGTTGACACCATGGTGCACTGGCTTGCCATAGGTAGCACCCTTGGGCACAGGGCGCTTACGGCCTCCACGGCGAACACGGACACGGTAGATCACGTAGCCTGTTTTATGAACGCAACAAAAACATACTGAGCAAGGCTGATACAGACAATGACGAAGTGCATGTGAAGAAACTGGGCTCAGTACTCACCCTGCTTGGCTTTGTAGCCCAGCCTGCGAGCCTTATCAGGCCTGGTAGGTCTAGGAGCACGATGGAGGTTGGACAGCTGACGGTACTGCCAGCAACGCACACGGAGCAGGAAGCGCATCACATCGGACTGCTTCTTGCGCCATAACTCCTGCATATACCTATATGCTCCCATGTTGACTTATCTGTGAAAGAGAGGCATCAGTTAACACATCTCACACATCTAGTCTTATATCTGAAATTACACTGCAAATAACACATTAGTACAGGACTAATACTGTCATGATGCACCCAGCATGTGTTGTTCGTACAGAAATAAACCATTTCAGTCCAGCTGAGCAGCCCTGTTTACATAAAGTATTCAGGAGAGTTTTTGTCTATCAGTGAACCGACAAAGTATTATTGATTTGTTGCCAACTAGCTCAGTTCAAATGTGATTTTGCAGCTTGTTAAATCAGTCAAATAAAACCCTGTAACAGTCAAGTCATAACAGCACATGGTTTACGACCGCCTAGACTCATACATTTAGCGTATTGAAGCCATTAAACGGTTTCCATACAGCAATGATATCATTCTCGGGAATCTCTAAACTTTCATGAATACACATGTAGCGCATGATGAGGCAGCAGAAGTGAGAACAGAAGTTAATCAACACAAAGTGTTCCTGTAGTCCATGCTGAACAGGGAGCCGACTGGAAATGAAGCTAGCATGCTAATGCTAACCGCCTAGCTACACACTGCTCTCTTTTACGGAATATTGAGACCATTACATCAGGAATAATGACTTTGCATGTGTCGGTTTAAAAAGATTACAATCACGAAAGGTCTGCTCGTGTAACCGAAATGTAAATAATACATGCCAACTACAAATTAGCTTTTAACAGCTAGCCGCACAGCCAATGGTCACCAAACCGATGGTATTCAAGCAACACTACAACAGGGCTATTAAAAGTGATTTTCTCTGTTTGTCACAAAAATAGTCAAGGCGTATACATCGTTAACAAGTTGCGTATCTGTGCCCTGAATCTAACAGACAGATGAACGTATAAAAATGATGATTTTAATGGATTGCGTTCTCCTCAAATACATAGAAATTCTCGCTTACATGATGGCGTACCAGCCGGAAAGAGAGAGGGCTAGTTCCCAGCATGCCTTATGAGAACCACGGTGACGCATTTCCTTTGCTGCGCTCATGGGAAATGTAGTCTTCTTTTCTTTTCTTTTCTTTTCTTTTCTTTTCTTTTCTTTTCTTTTCTTTTCTTTTCTTTTCTTTTCTTTTCAGTTTTCTAGGACTTCTGATACTTTTGTAGTAATACCGACAGCCAAACATTCACCTACTATTCTGTTTCAAATTAATTAATTAATTACAAGGCGACATATTAACACAGTATAGCCACTCTGTATCTATAGACAAAAGAAGTTCAGTCGAAATATTTGTAAGGAACACTTTAATTGTATATTATTAAAAATGTAGCAAATTACTGCCATACTGACAACAGCAACGCCATTCATTTATAAGTGTATTGATTTGACTGCAAGAACAAAAACTCAATACAAAAATATTAAATGCATTTATTGCTTCTTTTTTAAAAAATGATACAGAAGATAATAAATAAAGTAATAATAATAATAATAATAATAATAATAATAATAATAATAATAATAATGAAACATAGAGGTAGTAAATTCATGGCTCAGGAGCAAAAATATGGGGGGGTCCACTTTTATCACAATTACCAATACAAAACCAATAATAACAGTAGAAAGAAATAATATGTGTACAGTGCATAAATATTAGGTCATAACAGTTGTAAAATATTTTAGCATAGAATTTCTACAGACTCTTTAAAAATAGAATTATTATTATTATTATTATTATTATCATTATTATTATTATTGTTATTATTATTTTTATTATTGTTAGTCATGGTGGTGGTAGTAGTAGTCATACGGTTAAACGTATATCCTCCTGAGACCCGGCCCATTCATTTATGTCTTTTATGCACTGACACTGAAATAACCGCATTAATCCAAATTGATATGAAAAAGATGAAATGTTACTCCTTTTAATAACTTGAATTTATTTGTGTTTTTCTCCATCCATCATAACAGATTGACACCTGTGCTACCTGGGCTTCCTGTCTATCAAGATTACCCTAAAATCCATGAATACTGCAGCCCAATCCAGCACCTTTCACAGTACATCGATGGCAAAACTTTGAGGATCTGGCAGTTTTTACAAATCAAAGACAGCTGCAAACAACAGGAGTGTCACTGAATACTACTGCCCAAGAAATCAAGATTTTCTTTGGCATTTCAGTACACATGGCCTGCCTTGGCTATCCCAGAGTCAAAATGTTTTGGGCTAAAAAAAAAAACTACAGATAAGATAAGAGTCTTTCATTTGATGACAGCAGTGAAGACAGTGAGGAAGAGTATCAGGCACCAACCAAAACAAGGATCCCACAGACAGAGACATCTGTACTCAGACTAGGAGCAGGCACATGCCAGAGATGATGGATGTCAAACATGCAGACAGATGCAGGAAGAAGGGCTGCAATGGCAAGACATACATCAGGTGCAGCAAATGCAAGATGTTCCTCTGCACAACCAAAACGTGCTTCCAGGATGATCACAGCTAAAATATCCAGATGTTCAATGTTGAACTGAATACATGTTTTACATTGTAATGTATTATTACAGACATTTTGTCCTTGCAAGCAACAAGTAACAGAAGAGTGATAAAGGATTGATTTTTTTTTTTAAAAGTTGAATTTGTTCCTGGGTGATGTCACTCTACAGATATAATTTGCCCCTTTTTGTCATTTTCTAAATTCAGTTCCATCTTTACATAGATAGCATCCTGTTGTCCTCTACGGTGTACATGCATGAAATTAAATTTAAAAATATCCATCCATTATCTACACACCACTTAATCACTCACGAGGGTCGCGGGGGGGCTGGAGTCTATCCCAGCTGACTCAGGGTGAAGGCAGGTTCACCTGGACAGGTAACCAGTCTATCACAGGGCTACACTTAGAGACAGACAACCAAGCACACTCACATTCACACCTACGGACAATTTACAATCACCAATTAACCTCAGCATGTTTCTGGACTGTGGGAGGAAGCCGGAGAACCCGGAGAGAACCCACGCTGCACGGGGAGAACATGGAGACTCCACGCAGAAAGATTCGCGAACTGGCGACCTTCTTGCTGCGAGGCAACAGTTCTACCAACTGCTCCACCTTGCAGCTAAATTGTAAGGTGTTTCTTTTTCTTTCTTTCTTTCTTTTAGGCCCAAATAGACAGGAAATCACACAAAAACAGAAAACGTGAGACACTTTTTGCTTTGGTTCTCATGAGGGTATGGTTTCGGTACTTAGGAGCTCCAGGAATCGCGCATGCGCTGTGAGAAGATAAGTCCCGTCTTGGCGCAGCGGACCAGAATGGATGCTCCGGCTGTGATTCTGCATTTACACACTTGACAGACGGCTGGTTTTTCAAGTGAGTCAGCTTCTTAAAATGAACGGTTGCCTAACAAAGTGTGTTACTGGCTGGTACTAGCGTGTTTACATGCTGCAGAATGAGTTATCGCTGCTAAGCTGTTAGCTTGCTAGCGATAGAGGCTAAATAACAAAACGCTGTCATAGCGAGCTAGCGGTCAGGACTGGTAGCTTTGAAACTCTTGTCTGTGTTACTGCCAGTAAAGCCTGATTAACATGTTCTGGGTGAGACTGTAAGCAGTGTGACATTTTGCCTTCATGCATTACAGGATAGACATGGGAAAAGGTTGTAAAGTTGTGGTGTGTGGCCAGGCTGCAGTTGGAAAAACTGCCATTCTGGAGCAGCTGCTGTACGGAAATCACACCGTAGGTAAGAACTGTAGGATTACAAGGAGTCCAGCTTCATAACTGTGTTTTATGTCAGGGTGAGAAATTGTAAAGCTCTTCCTTTTCAAAACAAAGCTTGTTTCTTCTGGTCTGAGATTAATTGAATGGGAAATGTTCTTACTTTATGATACTGGTCACATGATATCAGGTAACAATCCTGCCCTTATCTTGTTTTACTGCCATGTTCCTGGTTGGCTGAACGCCTATTTTCTGTACTTTCCAGGCTCAGAGTCCAGTGAGACGCAGGAGGACGTGTATGTGGCCTCAGTGGAAACGGACCGAGGTGTGAAGGAACAGCTGAGGCTCTACGACACCAAAGGACTTCATGATGGACAAGACCTCCCCAAGCACTACTACTCAGTGGCCGACGGCTTCGTCCTGGTTTACAGTGTGGACAGCATGGAGTCTTTCAAAAGGGTGGACCTTCTGAAGAAGGAAATAGACAAGTCCAGAGATAAAAAAGAGGTGAGGCTGGTATGTTTGCTTCAGGAAACCTTGCAGAGAAGTTTGCACAGCTGTCTTATTATATTGGCAAACACTTTATAAAACATTTATAACAGCCACTATGCTTTAGTTGTTTACTTCTAACTGCACAACTATACAGTCATCTTCAGAAAAGAGAACAGGAGTCCCCCTGACTGTAGTAATAATAACATGCTGCATGTTTGCTGGAGCTCAGTGTCCCCCTCAGACACTAGATTTATGCAGATGTCTTACACCAGTACAAAAATGCATCTCACTGTAGTCCTGCAGTTCATACTTTGAGTAAAGCTTGACTTAAAAGAAGCCTCCAATATAGCATTTCACATCTAGCAGCAACATATCATCCTGAAAAGAGGCCCTGCACATCCAACATCATCGGTCTGCACATCAGCTTTCAGCTTCACGTGTCAGCTGATACCAAATCCACACCAATACTGAAATACATTCTCATTCAGTTTTGTTCTTTATTTCTGTCATTTTCTGCAGTGTAAAGCAAAATTAGAAATCAAACTATAATATAACACATATGGAATTACATAATAAAAAAAAAGAAAAATATGACGCATGATCTTGTGATAGCCATACTGGTTAAATGTATGAATGTTCTTGAATTCCAAAAATTTTTGACATTATCCACTCACTTTTAAAATGATGTATGAGGCGAAGAACTTGGACTGTTCTTTATTCCTGAAAAAAAAAAAAAACTGGAATTTGTGCAATTTATATGGAAATATGAGTTTCATCAGTACTAAATACAGGACTTTCAGCCAACAACAAGGACAGACTGGTTGAAAAGCAAGGCAATGTTTATTCCCAATATTAATGTTTTACCTTGTCTTCTACATGCAGGACTGAGCATAATTCTGTGTTCTGCTGTGTCCGTGTTCACAGGTGACGGTCATAGTGCTCGGGAATAAAACCGACCTGCGGGAGCGTCGGCAGGTGGACCAGGATGCAGCGCAGCAGTGGGCTCGTGGTGAAAAGGTGAAGCTGTGGGAGGTGAGCGTCACTGAACGCAACTCTCTAATCGAACCCTTCACCCAGCTGACCAGCCGCCTGACACAGCCTCAGAGCAAGTCTGCCTTCCCTCTGCCTGGACGCAAAAACAAAGGCACCACATCCAACGACATCTGAAGCTCCACTCCACATCCACTCCTTCCTGCTCCTGGTAACAATGAGCTGCATTCACCTCACGTGGGAACAACCAGCTGGACTACATGGACTTCATTTTGAGAACACGGTTTTTGTTGCATCGATGTACATGTGACCATTTTACACACATTCCTTCACTTATATTCAGTCCTACCATAAATCTTGTGGACTGGTTCAATATTTTGGCAAACACTTTAGCTTTCTTACTTTGTGAGAGTTCGATATGTGATACCAGACATGACAGTAGTAAATTGTAGAGGTGCTGTTGGGCAAACTCAGAACTTTGTTCTGTTCCCCACTGCTTCAAGTCTTTATGCTAATATAGGCTAATGAAGTACTGCCACAAGATCTGCACATAACACACAAGCATGACATCAACATATTGATCGTCTCTTCTCACTCTGGGACAGTGATCCTTTTTTTTTCTTCCAAAAATTCACATCTGAGAAAAATTGGGATGCGTTCATGAGCTAATCTTTATTTACAATGCAGTGTCTGCTACAGATCAGAACTCCAAACCTCTGCAGAGTCATGTGAAAAGATCTGTTTGGGATTCATCGTTTTGCATGGAAAAAAGCATCTGTGAAAATGTAGCAGTGACAAACATGTAGCACCAAAGATCTGAGAAAACCCAAACACACATCTTCTTGATTTACAGTTAATGTCCACGATTGCATCCTCTTAAAATCTATCATTCCAAAAAGTTAAGGTTTCATTTTTTCCAAGCTCAGTCTTACTTTAATACTATACTGTCCTGCATCGGTTTACATTTCAGGATTTATTGGTTACAGATTTCAGGAATCTGAAGCTTCAACCTGTGCTGTTATTTCCCATCTGACATGAGCGGAGCAACCGTTTGTCCTCCAGCCTTCGTCCAGTCCATCTCATATATCAAGTATGGCCTGGCAGCAATAACATTCATGGTACTGCCTTCACTTGTGATGTATGATTTCATAATGTCTGTGTGGCGTTAGTTGCACTCCTGTGTGTCGTCCAGCCTGTATAATTCAGTAGGACTGCTAGTTAAAGCTGTGTTTGTGTCAGCCTTTCTAACAGTAGAAATGTGTTGAGAGGAAATATTTATTTTTTAACTAATTTATTTTTGTCACTTTAATGAGCCACATTCCTTGACTTGTGAAAATGGTGACAGGGTGAAGGATGATCCGCGCTGTTTTCTGTGTCGTAAATGTTTCAAGAGTAATAACCTTAAATGTGCTGCTAGTAGAACAGAGGTAGCGAGGTAATTATGCTACCCGTAAATTATTCTCTGCTCTGTAGCCGTCGTACGATGCACTGAATAAAATGTAGCCTCTTCATATTAAAGACTCTGAAATGATTGAACACCGTGGAGCGCTTCAGTTGGTCATGTTTAATTCTTTAAGGGAGAAACAGAACAGCTTTTCATCGGTACAGAACACAAATCACAACCAATATCCATCCATATCTAAACATGTCTACATGTGTGAAACACCTTTGTCAAAGAGCAGGAGTTTGGAGGGGGAAGCAAACACCAACTGGAACTTTTAATACGTGAGAATTTACACTGACATCATCGACTGGGAATCATGCTGTGACACATTTCATCTAGCGGTTTAGTATTAATGTCCATCTTCAAGCACAGGCTAAAACTTCAAAGAGAAAACACTAAATGCGTTATTGCCAGATCTGATTATAGTCGGGCTGGAGATAACTTAAAAAAAAAAATAAAATACAATAAACAACAAAATGTAAGGAGTTAAGACTTCAATTCCAAGATAAAAATCCACCCGCCCCTCTACCTGCCCCACCTGCCCCACCTCCCCCTTCATCCCCTCACCCCAGTTGACACCACCCCTCCCCCACCCCCACATTCCCCAGGTCGTCCAACCAGCGGCTCAGGTGATTATGTGGCGTAGCGTTTGGTCCACTGTTTGGCTATCCTGTCGTGTTCAGGTCTGTTTGTTGTGTACTGTGTGGCGATGCTTCCGACCAGAGGGTCAGCTGTCAACACACAAAACAGGAGATCAGTCATTCTGGATCTGTATCTCATAGTCTGGACTCGATGCTGTCCGTGCACGAGCCAAAATCATTTCAAGTTTCCAGTTTTGCGCACTGCACATGCTCATTAGTGTTTCCTCCGCTGGCCCAATTCGTGAGTTCTGTCTTTTTTCGTAGACTTCACATTGCAAAGTTATACTGGTTCTCTAGGGAGATTGATTTAGGATTTGGACTGCTGGTGGGAGAAAGCAGACGTTGTGAAGGTAGGTGTCACTTTGGGCTCCGGGTAATTCTGACGGCATTTCTTATTATTTGGAAGCAAGATCATTGATTTGTTAATGAAATAATCAGCAGTTTAATGCTTATTAATAATAATGTTGTCAAATTAATCATTACGTGCAGTTCAAAATGAGGTCAAACTCCAGCTACAGCTTTAAAATGAACGTTTACACAATAATATAACTAACAATTGTAATGACAGAACATGTGACCCTCACACTGGACTTTTAATTTACTGCATATACTCACACACTTTTACCAAAGGAACATTTTTTTCTTTGTAAGCAGCAGAAACCACGACATGTTCCTATATGTCTTGTTATAATGACAAACCTTTTTTTTCTATGGTTTTAGGACATATTTTCTTCAATAACCTTTAATAATCATTACATCTATGATCAGCTGTAGCTGTTGTTTACATTCCATGTGTTTTTTTCCATCTTCTAGTTTTATTCTAACCTCTGCACTCGACACACTAGATTTTATCTTCCTCAACTAATACTGATAAAAATCTACTGTTACAATTACACTAATTTCATTTTGTGTGTTTTCTCTTCTCTGTCATTACTCTCTGCTGCTGCAGCTCAGCATCAGCGAGGCGACACATGGATCAAATGCAGGTTTAGGTTTCATATCAATTTTCTTTATCAAATATCAACAGAGAAATCTTTTTTAAAAACAACATAACCACACATGAGTGTCTGCACGTGTCTAGTCCGGTGAGATTACCTTACAAAGGTACTTGTACAATAATTTAAAAAACCTAGTCTTGCCATAACCCAACCATAACCTTCTCACTGGTTTCATACTGTTTTATATCTCATGCTGTGTATCCTGGATGGTCCTACCCCACAGCAGCCTCTGATTTCTAATCAAATACAACTAACTGGACAGTATCTGTGTAAATTTACAAAGTGATTCATGTTGAAAGATGATGAAGGGAAACAGAAACTTAAATTAAAGGATCACATGTGCTATTAACTACATGTTACCACAGTTCCCTCACAAACCTCAGAATCCTGCTGACTTGTACTGAACCAAAATACTGCAGCAGATCTGAATTATAAAAGAATCTAAATGTTTACTTAATCCTGATCCTCAAGCAAGCTGAACGCTGGACGCTGTCAGCGAACTTCAACAGAGATGAGCTAAACCTGCTCAAAAAGTCTCTGGATGACATCATCATTTATCACATGATACCGTACCTAGCTTACTTACATAAGAAAAAAAAACATTGCACATTAGCTGTGATTAGCTGCATTTTATCAATGACAATCTAAATGTGGCATTAATTTCTCCTGTGGGAGAATCCAAACACTGCAGCTGCGAGGCCTCTGCAGGTCATCCACTGTTCACACGTCTGTCTGGCTGCTGATGCTTCCACATCAAAGCACTGTGACTGAGGAAAGCAATCCTCCTTCAGAAATAGAGCTAGGCTCTAAAAGGGTCGAAGAAAATCGCTAAATTATCAACACTGCCAAAAATATATCTATAACCCTCTGAACCCACACATCTCCCGGCAGGTTGGAAAGGTATGCTGGGAAAAAAAAAGTCAAAAACTGTAGAAACTGAAAGAAATATCAGATTTTCAAAGACCTTTGGGCAGAACTACAGGCTTTAAAGAGCAAACAGGAGAAAAGTGTGGAAACACATTTAAAATGTTAGTAGGAAAATATCTGTACTGCACAGAGTCACCACTTGTTCCAGTTTTAGTAACACCTGTAGGCACTTGGAAAATATTGCACATGTTGATTCCAGTTACTTTACATTTATGTAAAATAAATAATCGAGGAAATACAACTTGATGTGTAGCAGCTCTACTTCCAGCCGTGGTTGTGTTATCTCAGCAGAGGTGCAGGACTTTATGTTGCAGTGAAAAATGAGTCACAGTGAGGAAAAAATGTGACAGCAGCAAAAAAGCACCCAGAACCAGTTTGTGGTTTAGAGGGTTAAATATCACAGGAGCTGGTGTGGAGTCAGTGGGTCTAATCAGGCTTGTGTGTGTGTGTGTGTGTGTGTGTGTGTGTGTGTGTGTGTGTGTGTGTGTGTGTGTGTGTGTGTGTTGCAGCTCTCACCAGGGTTGCAGTCGGTGAGCAGGGAGCAGATGGACAGGAGGACCTTGGAAATGGTCAGAGCAGGACTCCAGTTGTCCTTCAGGATGTCCAGGCAGATCACGCCCTGACTGTTGATGTTGCAGTGGTAGATCCTCGTACGGAACGTCACCTTGACACGCAGAACGGAGAACAGAAGCCCAGAACCCACACATTTAACACATTTTATCCTCTGCTATATGTGTCTAACTCCACTGAAAAATCTCAATGAAAAAACAAAACACTTTTACTCCTTCATATATAAGTTTCAGTTTTAACATCTAACTGATTGAGCAGCATTTTCAGTTTCATGAATTAGAAATTAACATCCTTGTTTAATCTGAAAAAATCACAAAGGAGAATGTGGCCCTCACCGAAAACACACCGAATGCTGAAATGAGGGCAAGTGTTGGCAAATGATTTTAAAAAGCCCTCATGTCACATATTCAGCGGTATATTAGGGACATGAGGCCACAGTGAATTTCTACATGTTGTGAAAGCAGCTCCTCCATAAATCCCACATGTTTGTGTGGGCAGGGAAACAAGCTGCTTTCCACAGGCCAACGGTGCCCTCTGGTGGAACACATGAGAATGACAGCTCTAAAATAAAGCCATCAGTGCAGGATTTCTTTGCAAGTCTTTGTAGAGAAGGTTTTGTTGAATAGCAAGTATTCAGAATTAGTTGTACCTTTGGTGGTTTGAAGGGGTAGTCTGGTGTGAAGGCGATGTCCAGGAAGAACACGCCCCCCTCATACACGGATCCTGGAGGGCCCAGGATGGTCGACCTCCACTCATAGATGTTGTCTCCTTTAGGACCAGCGCTGTCAGGACACAGAAAAGAAACGCTGAGTCACATTTTAATGCCACAGAGGCAAAGCAGGCAAAGGCTTTATTGTAAACCCTTTTCAGTCAAATGCTCCATCTGGACTAATGTAGCCTCCTGCAAACAAGACCACGAGTCTCACTCTGACCAAACCTTCAACTGAGCTTTGCTTTATTTTTTTTAGCTTCCCTCATGGTCTGCCTTTGAAAATCTTAGGATGCCAACATTTCATTTTCATCTTCTGCTGCCTCACAAGAACAGAAATCTCTTGTACAGTCTTCTCCAGCTGCCCACTGAAATTTGCATATCAATCATGACTGACTGTGAGTTCTATTGGTTCTGGCGTCGCATCACCTTGGATTAAACAGATGA
This sequence comes from Stegastes partitus, assembly GCF_000690725.1. Lineage (NCBI taxonomy): Eukaryota > Metazoa > Chordata > Actinopteri > Pomacentridae > Stegastes > Stegastes partitus. The sequence goes on from NW_007578795.1 coordinate 36,075, forward strand.
CCCCAATGAGTTCTACTCAAGAACCACTCAGCACTGGTAAAAACTCTGAGATGAAGTATTTGAGACAACAACCAGTGCATCTCCAATCACTTTCATGTTTGATGAAGTAGTAATACTGACATGGCATTTAAATCGTATCATACATGTGAAATCAGAGGTTTCTGTTACGCTGTGTAGCGTCTTTATGAGAAGAGCAGCTGTCTGTCTTCTACAAGGTGAGGATATATCTCTCTCCTACATTATATCAAACCAACAGATGTACCGCTATCTCTGGTGGAATATTTGGAAATAGCACAATGGTGCAAAAATATTTGTATTTGTGGAATTTTGAAGGGGAAAAAATTAACAGGACCAATGGCAGTATAGATAAATACTAAATCATTTTAAAAGATGCCCCATAATTGTGGTTTTCAGGTTTTCAGCAATTCCCTTGCGTCAATTTATGAGTGAGATCATGACTGCAGTATTTCTAACGCCTCAACATGAAGGTCTGGAGACTGAAAACCAGCACAACAACACAAAAAAACACAAAAAAACAGCTGCAAACAACTACAGATGTGCGTAGTTAGACAACTAAATGATTTAACATTACTGCCTTTGCTTTGCTAATCAATACCAACAATACTAGTCATACTAGTGGGGCAGGAAAGAAGGAAACAAAGTTCTGACCCGCAAATCTGTTTTAGTTTTGGACTATTTCTCTCGTCACTGATGAGATACTCGATCATTGGAACATTTATTGCACTCATGTGAGAAGTTAAGAGGGAAAAACCACTGTTTGGTGGAGCTGTTAACAACACGTGAGTCAGCTTTTGTAAGAAGACACAAAACAGAAAACTGTTGGTTTAAACTTTAACTTAAAATCTTCATCTTAACTGAAGCTGTCAGATAAACGTAGCGGAGCAGAAAGTACCATCCTTCCTCTGAGATGTAGCTGAGTGGAAGGATGAAGTCGCATAAAATGGAAATACTCAAGTCAAGACAATGTGCAGTACTTGAGTAAATGTACTTGCTTTACACCCCGGGGTATGTATGTTGGGTCAATGAGTGAAACAACGTCTTAATTAACTGTTTTAAATATTCAAACCTTCATAAACAAACTGTAAGACTTTTAATGCAGGGTGCTGAAATATGAAGCCTTGTGAAGACTTGCAGACGCCCCGTGTCTCTATAATTACCCCTCTAATGTGCTGCAGTCAGAAAACCTTCCAAACATCTATCCCATGTCATATTATTGGTAATTCATTAAAACAATAAAGAGCAATGGCCTGTGTGAGTCATTATGCCAACAGAGTGGGAAGCGATAAAAGGAACTTCATTTGCCTGCAGAGATAAAGCTGAAGAGCAGCAGAGCTGATGACTGCAGCCGCTTCTCAAGAGCCTTGATTCTACAGCAGCAGCAACACAGTAAGTCAACAGCAGCTTCTGGTAGCGTTTAATGCTGGAGATGTTTTCACATAATTGACTGCCTGACGAAGCGCTACAAAACACACTCCACGGTTTGCCATTTCATTCTGAAATGATAAGTAGGGCTCTTAAAGCATGTTTGTGGGATAAAGAGGAAAGACGAGTTTCACTGAAAAACTTGTGCACACAAAGCCCAGTGTGCTGCATCCACACACAACTCTTTGAATGTTTTAAATAAACAAACACAAAATGATCCATTATTCAGACGCAGCAATTCCAACAATAATTCAGCGCACAAATCGGATTTGGAGCACATAAGCGGTAACTCTGCACCCTGCCGCTGTAATAAATAGCTCTGTTCTGAGTAACAACAGGAGAGCTGCATGTCAGGCAATAATCTCACTTTGTGCTGCAGACGCTCCGCTCTGTCTGCTCTTTATCACAACACTAAAAAACACACAGAATGCACAGAAATGATTATCACAGCCAGGAATCTGACCCTCTGCACAGATTGATGGCTACCGTAGAATTACACGGCTACAGTCTGAGCAGCTGAAAGCCTTTCAGTCTCCAGCAGTTTGGCTGCTCAGTGTAACTCAGTTTACTCTCATATTTGATTAAAATCCTCACATCAGAGTAGCTGGAAACTGACTGGTTTGTCAATTTGTTTAAAACAAACAAATGATGAATCAATTATCAAAACGGTTATCAAACATGTTTCTGTCTGTTAAAGAAATTCAGAATTAACCAGGATATAAGAATCACTGCTGAAAACCATCTATTTAGAGCAGCCATGTGTGTTTGTTAGTAACTGGTTTGTGACAACTTGATTAAGCACAAAATTATTTAGGGATAAGCATCACGTCAGCACAAAAGGCTTTAAAATGAGACGTTACCTGCAGGCCCTGCACTGAACAAGGCCCCAAGAGGAGCAGATAATGTAGCTGTTACCCAAAGGTTCATGTTGGTGTTTTACAGGAACTTCCACACCCATTTCCAATTATTCAAATAATCACAAGGTTATGCTCGCATGGAGCACCGGGGCCCTGGGGCAGTTGCCTACTTTGCCTGGTTGGTAATCCAGCCTCGACTACCACGAGTCTCATGAGAGCTAAACACGCTTTAAGAAGAAAGCTGTGGAGGGTTTCTTAAAAGTGGCAACAAGACACTGAAAATAAGTGTTTCAGCTGGATTCAAAAACACACGTACATAGCAAAGGCCCACAAAGCTGCAGGTGTGAACATCAGTGGCTCTGCTGATGGGAAATGAGAACAGGAAACCAAAAAATACACATTAAATATGCACAATAATATGAGGTGTTAAACTCCTGTAATACTGGTCGGTTTCAGTTTCATTGTCTTTACGACTAAATAAAAACTACAAAACACTGACAAGTCTGCTCATTCGAGGCGTTGTTTGGAGCCACGTACAGCACATTTTCCTCCACATAACACAGCTTCAGCACAGCGTCTGGTTGTAAACCACATTACAACGCTCGCTCCAGTGCTCCAGGCCAACACTGTGCTGATACACAACAGCTAACACGATCAAAAAGGAGGGAAATAAAAACTTGTGGAATATTAGGATTGTGAGGAGAAACTCTGAAGTTGATTTAAGTTTTGTTCAAACAGACTATTTGCTGTCTGAGGTCGGACTGTGTGCTGTTACAGATCATTACACGGAGCACAGATACGTGGTTTCTCACTCGTCTCCACACATACATGTGGCAGCACTAAATGTACCGCTGGTTCCTACCTTTGTTGATTTGTCCTTACACTCCACATCAAGGGTTAGTTTTAAAAGAAAAGATGAGCCCAGCAAATCTAAAACACATTTTCTGTACGTTATCTCTCATCTCCTGTATCACTGGCCATATCTCTGAAATCAATTAAACCTCTAAACACTGAAATCCATCAGCTGGTTAGAAAGGCATGTTATCTGAAAGAAAATAATCCATCCCATCCATTATCTATACATTGCTAAATCCTCAGTAGGGTCGCGGGGGGGCTGGAGTCTATCCCAGCTGACTCAGGGTGAAGGCAGGTTCACCTGGACAGGTAACCAGTCTATCACAGGGCAAAGAAAATGATGAAATAACACCATTTATCAGATCCTTAAACAAATCGTGTGGTATGCAGTTCTGTCAGGAAAATTAACCAAATCGAAGTTTAAAGTTGTGATATCTTATTTAAATCCCTTTTATCTCCTCAGTGCAGCTCAGGAGCCATAACTGTCACACAGAGCAGAGAGGAGGCGAGTATGCAAACAAATCAGAGGACTGAGAGCAACAGAAAACATACTGGAGCTACAAAATAAATGCAGACTGGCTCAGAAACAGCACACAGAGGAGCACGATGTTGAAGGATGCATTCAGCATGGTGAAATATCTTTCTAGAGTAAATGTGCAGAGTCGTGTGACACACAGCGGGTTTGTAGAGGCTGTAAAAATGCAAATAGTAAAATATCTGCGGCATGTAGAACCACCATTTTTTCCCAGTATTGGTCACACCTGTAGACATTGGGACACATTCTGTACATATGGCATGGGGCTTTTGGATGATTTATGGCATTATAACTGTGTCATGCTGCACAGGGAACATTTCTGAGTTATCTCTACTTCTTGCCAGTCGTGCCGTTTCCATAAAGGTGCAAAACTTTATAATGCAGTGAAAACTGAGCCCACAGTGAGGAAAACTGTGACAAGAGCAAAAATGATCCAGAAACTACTTCACAGGGTTAAATTATAAATGCTATGTCATCAATTAATCACTGGCATCCCTAACTAGGGAAAAAAAGGAACTCCTACGATATTAGAGACAGAATGACTTTATAATCCCTGCAGGACATTGCTTTGCAGACATTTGCTCAAATATGTGAACAATGGAAATATTTTAAAAGAACACAACAAAACACTGGGGTGCATTCTGGTGGTAACAGAGCAGATGCTGTTAAACACAGAGGGACGATTTAAACAACACAAAGATGGAACATGAAAACTGACATCGTCTCACAGCTAACAGGTCGACAGGTGGGCTGCAGAAACATCTGTCTGTGGTAACGTCAGAAGGGTTTCTGTGCCACTCTTAGATTTAATCCTGTCTGCCTGAACTGTCTGAAAGCCGTAGATGACAACAATGTAATGTGGAGCAATCATAAAGATATTTTAAAATACATTAAAAAGAATAATCCAGCAGAAAACGAATAAATGACATGATGATATATGACAGAGCTCCAGCTCTTTGGAAAACTGAGATAAAGTTATAAAAGGAACTAAATACTCACGGACTGTTTTCCATGTAGAGGTAACAATTAGTAACTTGGAAGTTGAAATGTGCTACCAAGTCTTTCATCGCTTTAAGCTCATGTAGCAGCGCTGCAGCCACAAGACAACAGTGGAGACGCAGGAGACAGGTGAGACAGGTGAGACAGGAAGGGAAGCTAAAAAGAGAAATCTGTGTTTGAACATGATTGGTTTCCTCTGCTGAGATTTAATAAACAAAAGAACCAGATGCTCTGTGGAAACTATGTGAATGTGCTGCAGCTGCAACACAGTGTTTGTAACAGCCTCAACAAACTTTAACCACAAAACTTTGGAGCTGCTGGTAACAGCGTGCAGCACGACCTCTGCAGGACTCTGGCACTGCCTGAAAAGCAGTTCATCTTCCCACCAGCGTTTGGTGTCAAGAGGGCACTCGCCTGGCCAGAGAAGGAGCTGAGCGAGGAGTCAAATTCAATACGACAGCACATCACTAAAGAGAAGATACCTTTCACCGAACTCATATTAAAAAAAAGACTACTTATAAATCCTTATTGTGCAGTTTAATTTAGTGCTTTGGCAGGTTTCCTGTCTGACTATCTGTCTATGATCTGAGATCTGCTCCACAGTGAAGGACTTTAAAACATTTCTGGGACAACAAGCACCACATTTGTCTTCATCTGTGAAACTTGGTGCCACCAGCGTATGAGTTTCTGTATTACAACATGTAACATAGAACATGTGGGAAATCTTGGTATATTTCTTTGAAGATAGTCAAAATACTGACCACAAATCCAGATAGGTCACATCTGGTTGGGTTTTTTCCCCAACAGCCAGAGCGCCCTATCCAGATGTGAAACTAAGCAGGAAAACGCACCCCCAGTATAAAAAATGCAGCCCGTCTGCTGGAGGAATGCAGCTCAATGACTCTGTGTTCCCAGCATTCCTGCAGGGGAGCCTTGACCTGGGATGGGACTGCTAATATATGTGTCACTGGTCACACCACAAGACCTCAGTCAGGACCCGCAGCTGTGCCAAGAATAGATATTGTACCATTTCCCACTGAATCAACCAGACTGAGGTTTCTTTCGCCCGACAACAGAGGCGTCTCACATTCACAGACGAGCCACAGAGAGAGCCTGGGCTTCCTCCCCGCCTGCCCCCGACGCACACAAAGGCCACCCAGTGCTTTGTGTGAGCCAGTAATATGCCATGCTATCACTGTTGTCATTCACTTCAATATCAGCGGGGGCTTCTTCCGTGACCTCTGTGTACACACCAACTGCAAGAAGAGAGCTGACATTTTGGCTGTTTTGTTTTTTTCCAAGCCTTTAACCTTTCAAACAGGCACACAGCGGTTCACCCAAAACCGACTCCTGCAGCACAGCAGAGGAGAAAATGTTCCTTTAGCCGAATGAATTAATCTGCAGCAGCCACAATGACCTCAAACATGGAGGTGTTAAAGCCTCAATATGCCTTTTGTTTTTTTCAATAAAAACAAAATATAATAACAATGATATTAATGAAAAGGAGATTTTATTCTGCACAAATTCACATCAACAAACAGCAGCTGGACAGAAACAGGTGCTTGAGGTGTTTCCTGGCAGCTGTTTGCTTACAGAGAGCCACGTAACTCAGTGGCCTCCATCCAGGGACCTTTGCTGCACGTCATTATTCTCTCTTTCCAGTGTCCAAAGAAAAAAAAAAGAGGTGAAGATGCCAAAGAAATAAAAAAAACCCAAAACGAAATTAGGCTCTTTCACTTTTTTTGTAAAACATCTTTTGAAAATCTTAATTCTACTCCACTACTCGTCTAGTAAAGCTAACTGTAAGTCATGAATCCAAAATGTTCCTCCATCATGGTGCTTTCTGAAGATGAACCTCTTCAGTGTCGTCAACATTATTATTATTAATGGACTTAGATTACAAACTTGAATCACTGACAGCTGTATTCCTCCATCAGCCAGAATATTTACAGTTTACGTCCGTCTACCCGTCTGTTCCTTAGTGATGGTGTCGAGATAATTATGATGTCACCTTTTTCATATAAATCACCAGCACGTCATCATTTCATTCATTTGTGGGACATTTTTGTGCTATTTAGCTACTAAACTATTGCCAAAACTCAGCTTTTTGAGGATAGAGTCAATTCTAATTCATTCTTTGTTAAGTTTAATGGAACTAATGCGAAAATACTGAATAAATTATTTTAAAATGTCCTCTGATATCGTGTTTATGAGTCGCGTTCAGGCCAAAAACATGTTTTGTGAGCTCACAGTGACCTTTAATCAGTTCATCCTTCAGCCCAAGTAAACATCTCCTCAAGGTGTTTGATAGATACTGCGTTAATGACAATGAGATGGACAACTTGAAGGTAGAACACCTCCAGCCTCAGCTGCTGTAGGTGCAGAGGCAGGGAAATGGAAATGGATGACGTTGAGTGTTGGAGAATCAGTGTAGGATCACAGAACTATCAGCTGATTCTTCCTGCACCCCAAGGAGCAGCTTATAGAGTCACAGGCACTTCCAGTTTTCTACCACAAGGAAAATGACTGAAGCTCCAAAACAGGAGGATCTGAACCACAAACTGTGACAACTTGCTCAGCGGCCATGTCTTGTTTGTTGACATCACAGACCTGCTACAGAGTCATGGCTGTTCTGAGTAGCACCCTACAGTTCTAAACAGAACCCACTTTAAAGGCAGAAGATATCTGGTGGAGAAGCAGTGATAGAGTCACACCGACTGTCACGGTGTTCCAAATGTAAGAACATATGTCTGAGTGAAAAACATCCATGTGACAATCTGGTCATTCTGAGCTTCAGATGAGAAAACATTTTTGCCAACAATCTCACCTCCCATCAGCCACAGAGAACTACAGTAGTGTCAACAAACTGATCACAAGCAGTTACACACTATTAAAACCCAACATGCACAATACAATCATTCAGCTTATGAAGAAATGTAAAATGAATATAATTTAGAATACCAAATGTTGACCAAACACCTTTTGTTTTCTACATGGTTTGACTTTGACAAGAACCAAGACAACTACATAAGACAAGAGAAGAAACTAGGTTAGGATGTTTACCTGATGTGACTGCCGAGCCAGCAGCGGTAACTATTTCAGGATAATGCATCAGCAGCCGTCTCCCAAAATCACAGCAGTAGGTTGTGGGAACTGAAGTGATGTAACCAACTATTCAAACAGCTGCCAAGACTGCACCAATCGAATTAAAGCACTCATTGTCATTATCACTGCAGAGAAATTGTTTTTCAATTTATTACACATTTATTTATTACAGTTTTAACCAAACATCCTCTACGCTGGCTTCTTAGCAAAACTGTATTTTAATTCCAGCCTCAAAGCCCCACTAATGACCGCGGAAGATCAAAATGCATCCGTCCCCTCTCCTAATAGTCCTTCCTCTGTACTGAGCACACTTTTATTATCACTGCTCCCATTTAAATCAGTGCTTTTTTTTCCCTCCATGCTTTTTCCTCCAGAACTGTGAGCGGTGTGAGTATGAGACCCTAATATACACACTGTCATCAGCACACACTGGGCTTCATTTTCAATCACCGCTGTCTGCTTGCAATGGTATTGTGATGACAAGGAGAAACACTGTAATAAGCTGCCTGACTGAGACAATATAATGACTCCACTTCTCTTGAGTGCCGAGGAGACTCCATGCAGCAGCACCACGTGCCCGCCCCCTCCCACCCCGCCAATTTAATACAATGGCAATCAGCCTGTAGATGTTCTTTCAGTGCTTTATGGGGACAGCGCAGGATGAATATCACATGATAGCATTCCTCTACTGAAAAGGAGAGTCAGATTTCCATCTTAAAGACTGCATTCATTACGGGGTAAGATGGAGGAAATCCATATCCTGATAATAATGAGAAACTTGGTCTAATAGTGGAGAGAGAGAGAAATGAAAAACATACACTGCAATAGTATTTCTAAACCTTTTTCATCTTCTAGAACATTTATTCACTTTTGGAGACCAGCCTTAAGCTCCCATCACATCCGACCAGTAGTCATGGTCTGCAACTCCTCCTGGTGTGGACGGCCCCAATGGTAGCGTTTCCCACAATCCCTCAGTGCCATGCCATGCCTCTTTTAGTCTCGTGGTGAGTGTGTGTGTGTGTGTGCGCGACTGCATTTGTTGTATGTGTATGTGTATGCATGGAGGGTGGGAGGGACGGGTTTACTTTATTTTTTAAATGCTGTAATGTTTTTAGATGTTGTAATGTTTTTAAATGCTTTGTTGTTTTTAAATGTTGTAAAGCACTTTGCGTTGTTGTTGTTGCACATGAAAAGCGCTATATAAATAAAATTTGATTGATTGATTGATTGACATTTGACTCAGGGCCAGCCCCACCAAACACAACTCTACACTTGGCTTCAGCTTGTGGTTAGTGGCAGGGAGCAGAGCAGAAAATGACAAATGTGCATTTAGCTCCTATTTAGCAATAACCATCCATCTATCCATCCAGCTGACGATGGACAAAAGGTAGAGTTCACTCAGTCCATCACAGAGCCACCACACAGAGACAGAAGATCATGGAGCCTTCAAAAACACTAAAAACACAGCAACAAGCTTTCAATCAATCTCCACCTTTCTCCTCCTGCTGAACGGCTCCGAAAAGCCCAAATAAACTGAGAAAAATGTCTATTCTTGGACCATCAGCAGCAAAGAACGATGACAGCAATGTAACATCTGTCCTGAGGGGGGAACCAGAGGAAAAGTCATGGGCTCATCAAACTCTGATTTATTCAATGTGACAATGAATGTGCACAGCACGTTTCACAATAACCTCCCAGTGAGAGTTTGGCACTTCTCGAATACATCTGGGAATCCTGTCCTGATGCTGCTGCAGCAAGGAATGTTAAGGGGTTGTGCAAAACACTGCCAGAGCCTCACGATGGCTCGATGTTGGTTGAAATGTCTGCATAGTCCTGGTACCTGAGTTTTCATCAAATATATTTTTTATTTGAGGAACACGTAAAACCTTTTTAAAGTCAGTGTTTTCTGTTAATTTACCAGCAACTGCTTTTAGCTTCAAAGTCATTTGACACTAAATATTATATTTAAGGAGAGACCAGCTTCTGTGACTGTCTAGTCGAGGGCAGTTTGCGGTTTCTGTTTGGTGTCGACCAACTGCTGTGGACCTGAATTCAAAACAACTGACTTGCATGCGTTTCGATACATACCGAAGTCGGGGGTATGTGACACATTCAGCACATGTGCTCTAGAAAACATGATGCTGACCTCCTGAACGAAGAAGAGCTGCATTGTTTACTGTGTCTGTCTGAAAAAGTCAAAAAGAAAAAACTGTGTCTGTGACTATTTAACAACAACAGGACTAAGGACGGGGAATCTCACTAATAAATCCAATCAAGAAACCTCTCTCTATGTGTGTGTGTGTGTGTGTGTGTGTGTGTGTGTGTTGGACAGCGATATATTTAATCTGCTTTCCACTTGCTGGGTGTGTTACTGGAACCTGTAGAAGAGCAGAGTTATGTCTGAAGTAATTTGGATGAGCAATTCTCATGAAAAACAAAAACCCGTTAAATGGCAGCGAGTGACTGCAGCAGGAGTGACTCAGAGATGTAACGTCATCACTGATGACAGATGCATGAAACAAACGCCTGCGCCTGGTCAAAGCATTGATCCTCCTTGTACAACAAGATATTATTTAAAGTGTGCAAGTGTTCAGATGCAGACCAACAACGTGGTGCTCTAGAAGCTTGACCATGTCTGATTACACCAGGTACGTGTACCATTTGTTACCAGTCAAGCATGACAGAGGCTGTTAGGATTATTAAAACACCAAAAGTGTTCTGTTACTAGAAGTCACGACAAAATTATTTTCAATGTGTTGCTTTATTGCCCCCATGAACAAAATCTTTACTGCACCGCTGCTGTTACAGGAACTTATCCAAAGTGTCGACATCATCACACGTTATGTTTTACACTATGTTTAAATTAGCAGCCAAGTCAAGAGTCTCTTTGCCTCCACACTGCTGCATGAACACATTTGCCAGCGGTCATCTTAACTGCACATTACTGCAGTTATGAAGTGAACCCATGTGATCACCATTTTAAGTTTTAAGTCAAGAACTTCAGTAAAAACTTGCTATGACAGGAAGTTAAATGAATCAATATGTTCTGTTGAGGCCCAGGGCTCTTCTGATCAGACAAACAGGATCTAACAATATCATTAATTAACAGCTCACCACAGAGTGACGTGGAAATAAGATGAGGACTGAATAAAATACTGAAATATTATTGGGACAATTTGTGTGTATATAATATATATAAAGTTTTTTATTTTTAATTTTTGAATAGTTGATAAATTTGTCGCTGCAAGGTGACGCAGTTGGTTCGCACTGTTGCCTCGCAGTAAGAAGGTTGTCTGTCTCTAAGTGTAGCCCTGCGATGGACTGGTTACCTGTACAGGTGAACCTGCCTTCACCCTGAGTCAGCTGGGATAGACTCCAGCCCCCGGCGACCCCAGTGAGGATTAAGCGGTGTATAGATGATGGATGGATAAAATTGTCACTTCAATAAGAAGCTAACAAACAATCATCAGATTAAATAAATAAAAAATAAAGTTAAGGTGCAGCCCTACCTTAACTCTACATGGGATAAATGAAACCCTCTCTTTCAGCCATGACGGTTACACCTGATGAGGCATCGTCTGATTTGAGTTTTAACATTTTCATAAACTGACAGTCTGGAGTGTGAAGCAGTTTGGATGAGGTTGTTAATATTGTGGAAACTGCAAGCAGGATGCTGGAGGTCATGCAAAATGAATGTCTAGTGTATTTTTCTAGTGCATGAGCAGTTGGTGTGTTTGCTGTGTGGACACTTCATAAGGACTCAAATCCTGACCTTCATGCAGATATACAGAGGGGTCAGCACGGACCCTCGCAGACTGGAGCAAACAACAACATTTATCTCAGGCAGACTCTTGGACACACACGGAAACCATGAACTGACCGTTAGCTTTGCTGAGTTTACAACCGTATGTATACGTGCTTCAAAACTTTTAGTATTTAGTTCAGCCTGAGAGACGTGTTTTGTACGTCCTGTGGTCCAAACAGTTACTGTCATGAGTCTGTTTATGTCTCTGAAATCGCAATTCTACAGCGATTTCCACCTACAACATTTGACAGTGCGCCAGCTCTAGCGTGTCTACAGGGCCGGCCTTGAAAGCTGCACAGACTTTACCATCTTTATGGATCTTGTGTAATGTGTAAAGTCACATTTCATGCTTCAATCAGCCTCCCTGCAGTCAGAATCTGCAACTTGTCACACTGTACAGGTCAATCGACCACCCACCATGTGGAGCTGCTTGGTTTTATCCAACTTCACTGCATCCTTAGTGTTGACAACAACAGAGAAGGACAAACATAAGTTACAACGACATCCAGCGCCCTCCTCCCTCACAGGAGAATCCAGATTCTTTGAATATGCAAACATTGTTCGTATCAAATATTTAACTAGAAGAAGCCTCTGACTTCCCTCTCAGCGTGTGCAACCTGCAGACTTCAGGTTCCCTCGTCACACTGGTGGAAGGTGCTTATTGGACCATTGCTATGCATGATGTCACAGAATCTTGCTGGTGTCTCCATGTGGAAAAACAGAGTTAAGGTGAGCTTCTCCTTTCACATATGAATGTGAAACTAACTGCAGGTACAACAGGAAAAACTTGACTAAACAGTGGTGGAACTTTAAATCTTTCTATTTATCTGTTCACCTTTATTTTACATTTTTTAATATTTGCATGGTACTTTGCTTTCTTGTCTGGACACGACTTGCCAACAAACAAACCAGACTAAGTAACGGTCGGTTTGGAAGCAATTAACTTGAAGTACACCAACTGAACACTGACTTTATTTTACCTGTAGTTGTTGCCAGATCACAGTTATTTCAAGGAATCATCCTGGGAATAATTAGGAATTCATAAACTTAAATAACCAGGTCTTTATTTTCAAGTAACAAAAGAATCAATTCAAGTTGTAAAATTAAAGCTCTCTGTACAAGGGCTGCCATACAAGACTATATGAGGGAAAAAAAAAACGCATCAAGATTACAAATCTGATCAGAGATTTCACGCCAGCTTTCAGAACAGAGCCGTGCACACGTCGGTCTAAACTAAGTGCTGCAGTTCAAATCTCAGCCGTACTTGTTGCTGACAGGTTAGATAAAAGGAAGCGTCTACCTTCCTCTGCTGCCTGACTAAAGCCTGGCACACAGAAGAGGAACTTCTTCAAACTTCCATCTGTGCAGCAGCAGCAGCAGCAGCTCAGAGCTCAGCGTTCAGCTTTCAGGGCTTTCCGTGGTAACAGCAGTGTACAGGCCAGCCACTTCCTCTCCAGGGACGAGGCTTTTTAAAGCTGTGAAGAAGCTGTTCAGAAAACCTCAGCAGTCTCAAACATGCAAGCTGGTAACACACTGCAGAGGTGTGTGGCGAGAGAGCGCCTCTGATATCGGCTACGGATCATGTGCAGCTCAGACGGCTCACACCGGGCGCTGGCTGGTCGCTCAGATATACGATCAGCAGCGACCAAAACGGAACAAAGCACGTAAAGATAAAGTGATTTGAAATTGTTCCAGCTAAAAATATCAATAGGGGCCTTTATGAAAGCATATCTTTCCAAACCTACTCAGCACTAATCACCTTACTGTACACAGCTTCTGACTTTCCTCAGCTGTCATGAGCCTGGACCTGGAATGTCAGGAATCCGTCTGACACCCGCCGGCAACATCTCAACAGGAGATACGGTGAATGAGAACGCAGGAGGACAGAAGGCAGCGTGAAAGATAGAGAGAATAAAGTGAGAGTCAGGAAGCAAGCAATAAATAAAATAGCTGGTGGAGAGGAAAAAGGAATAAAACATGGTGAATGAAAGCAACACAGGCCGGGTGGTGGGGAGGGGGTGGAGCAGGCCTGTGATGTCTGCACTTCACACTTCAGTGGCAACGAGGCTGTAGAAAGAGAAAAGGGGACCTGCACAGCACTCCCAGTGTGGAGTGTAATTAGATTTTGATAAATGACAGATGAAAGACGTTGCCTTATAGTGCTCATAAAACAAACTTTGTTACAAGAGAGGCACCGATGATAATGGAAACCAGTCAGAAGAAGTCTTCTCTTCATCAGTCAGTGTCCGTTTTTAAGAGCGAGGAGGCCTGAAACTACCTTGAGAGAAACGAGACGACAACCAAACCGACTCATCTACGTGTAATCCATTAAACAGCATCTGCAAGGCGTCGCTGCTCGACTCCATTCATACCCTAATGAGCAGATTGTGTGCTGGATAAATGAAGCAGAAGGAACACTAAAAATGGCCTTTCTGCACGTGGTGCTGAATAGAGGGTGTTTCTATACAGTGGAACCAGACCAGATGAAGAGATGAGGCTTTTCTCTGTGCTGCTGGGGAACAGAGGGATAAATCAGTCGGGGAGCAGCTACACCATGCATGTTTGGAGCCATTCATCTCAACTCTGTCCTTCTTTCCTTCATTTGGCCAGGTGAGAACAATGTCTCTTAAATCTGGGCGCCACTGAATAAGCAGAGCGACGCCTGAAATGCAGAATCCTCATCATCATCCAGGAGAGCAGAAGCTAATGCAAAACGCACACTGCAGATGTTGACTTCTGAATTGTGGCCATTCAGGCTTTTCTAC
>NW_007578795.1:51645-62827 GCF_000690725.1 Stegastes partitus
TACAAATGTTGTAATTTAGAAAAGCCTGTACATGATGCGGTGTGTCTGACCCAGAGCTGGTGTTTCAGTGGTTTTACAAACTCATGCTGGTGTGACAGTCACACTGCTGATGGTGTAGCAACGCTCCGTCACATGTTTGAAATGGACTGAACAGTACAACGTAAACAGGAGCTTTACTTCTAAAAATGATGCCACAAAGTAACTACAATATCTGTCAGAAAATCATAATTAGTTATGAGTTAAATCCTTTAGCACGGGTTCAAAATAAACTACAGTTTGTGTTGAAGGTAATGAAGGAACGACAGCCAGCAGCTCTGTGGGATACGCCGGTTTATTAGGAACACTGAGCTAACATGAATGCAGTCTAATACGTCAGTCTTGCAATAAATCTTATCTTCATGCTGGTTATCGTACTCAGTATTTGTTTTAACTATTTCAGGGAGTTGTTGAGTCAAGTGCAAGTTCATTTTGGAGGCTACAGACACACCTCAACACAACACAACCACATCCTCTAAATGATCTCCACCATGTTGTGTTTCAACATGAAGTGACCATAATGACAAAAATAAAATCAGGTTTTAGTGCTGGATTGTTGTACTAGACTGCATTAGACTCAGACTCACTGTAGCCCAAGAAACGAGTGTATTGAGAGCATGAGAGGGTTGGACACACACACACACACACACACTCCTGTAGGTGGGATAGAGCTGGTTTGAGGGTTCTCATGAGATTTGTTGACTATACTTGACTTGGGTTTATCTCAATCAACAAATCTGAACTTTAACTCCGACTAGTCTCTACTCTCTCATGTCCCCAGCAGTTACCTCCAAGAATGAAAACGAGGGATCACAGGTGAACAAAATCATTTCATTGTTTCAAAGAACATAGTCGAAGGTTTTTAGCCAAATCTGTACTGATTGCACCAGACTCACCTCGGCTCTTCTATAACCAACATCTATGTTGCAGCAACTTATATCTGAGTTTTATCAAATCATTTCAAAGCTAAATCTCTTGTCAGAAATACTCATCAGAGACATTTTCTCAATAAGCCAGCAGAGCCTCAGAAGGCCTCAGTGGAAGGAGTTAATCTGGGACAACACAGGGTTTTGGGGGGTGCAGCCAGCGACGGAGCACATTTTACTAAAGTTGAGATGATGACTCACACACAGCACACACACTGTGAGTGAAAGAGCTCCTGGTGAAGCCCAAAGCTCTCCCCTGTGGCCACACTGCATCGTCTAAATGCTTGTTTTGGGTCTTAGCGACGTAACTCGTGGTTTCCAAGCACGCTGCCATGCAATCAGCTCGCCTTTAAGGTCTAGACGTTATGACCGGGACTTCAGACATCCACTTTACTGCCAATAATCAACAACAGGCCTGTCATTACCTCAAACTGCTAAAAAAAAAAAAAATAAAAAACAAAAGCTTCAAACAGGACACCGAGTGGGTCAGAACCTTACACCTCTTTCCAGCTCCCGGTTCTGCTCTGTGCCCTGATTGCAGCAAGGCCGTGTCAACACAAGATTGCAACAGCTTCAATGACACAATACAATTTATCCAAACATCACATGCACATCAAACAGAGAGCTGTGAATGCACTCCGGCATCAGGTCTGAGATGTTCTGTGTGAAACACTTCTGCAGTGAACAGGTTCAGTAGAAGCACCAGCAGAAGACGTGAAGCATCCGTAACACACGCTGGACATTCATGTTCACTACACTTGTCTAAACCTGCCAAACTTGATTCAAAGACGGGTCCCACAGACTAAATCTGGCAAACAATAAACGCTGTTTCATAGGTCGGAGATGTGTTTTCTTTTCCGGACCTGATCCCTCAGTAGGAATGCTAACCTGCTCCCTCTGGGCTCAGCGCTGCTCACTTTAACTCACCGAAATGAACAGAACCAGATAAAACCCTGCAGCTGGTTTCACGGTTATTGTTGTTGGTTTTTTTTAAACCAGGTAGTCTGACAGAAACCCTGACATACTTTGAATAAATTACCCTCATTCACATATTATCATGAGACTCAAAGGTGGGTGACATAGCTTCCAACAGTTATGGTAATAACCACAGAGCTTTGATATCTGGTCAACAAGCCCGAATGAGACAGCTGCTGCTAGCTTCTGCAGCTAGCGTAGCCACAGCTCATCGCCTGGGATGGATGCTGCTCAACACGTTAGCAGGCTACCGTCATTAGTGCTACGTCTGACAAAATATAACATAAAGTGTGTATAGAGGTTTAAAAAATACGTTGATGTTGAAATATAGTCAATGAATTTTGATTGATTTTTGCTTGCTAACAAAGGGAACATGCTTATTCTGAATGAATTTCTGTTATGAACGTTGTCATTTTTATAATTGTCTCGGGGGAAATGACAAAATCGTCCACTGAAACAGCAGAATATGCTGGTCTGGCTGCACCACACAGCATTCTGCTTGTCTTTAAACCAATCTCAATCGTCTTTGGCGGGGTTGAGCGAAGGATGTGATCGAGGTGTTTCATCAAAATAGTAATGGAGGAATATTTGCATGCAGTGAGCTGAGCCCTGTGATAAAAACAGCTAATTCACAGAAAAGAAAAAAGAAATAGCAGTATTTGTACAATCCAAGTCCTCTGAAGATCTTGAGATGTTCACCTCGTGTGCAGGTTGCTGCTCAGAGGTTCAGGCTGTTGTTTCCCAAACGTGAAGTGAGTTTTAGAAATGATTCAAAAAACACATACCTGCAGTCTACATCCGGTGAGTCACACGAATAAAACTGTGACTCATATCTGTCAGAATAATTGCAGCATCATTTTGGCACATCCTTCAGCCTCAATTGGAGTCTTTACAAACTTCTGCTCTCCCTGACAGACCTCCAACCTGAACGTTACTGTTCAGTGATAATCTGGTGTTTACAGTAACTCCAGCATGGCAGGATGCTGTCGTACTGTTTAGGGCCGACTGCTCAACATCCCTGAATCCAGGAGGTCAAAGCTTACAGGATTTATGGTGACGAGGTTAACGAAGATATGAGGTCCTGGAAATACTCATCAGCAACAATTAATCCAGGTGATTATTAATGAGGTGATCACCAGAACCAGAACAACCACTCTGGTGTTTCTGAGCCGTCAGTGTCGACACCAGCACTCAGTAACCTGACAGCAACGGACAACAGATCCAACAGAACCAGCAGAACCAGCAGAACCAGCACCAACACATCAGTGTAAGACTGAGTTCTCATTAAAACTGCAGCTCCTGCATTTTGAAATGAGTTATTTTCACTTGAAGTTTTGACATGAAGGCAAATTTTCATTTGATAAAATCCCAACAACTCAAATATGAAATGTTTTATCAAACAGGAAGCTGCACAAAAAGTTTCAGAAAAGAGTAAAACTAGCAAAATCTGGACAGAAATCAGGAAGTATGAACTGAAAGAATGAGTACAGCACATTACAAGTCTGACCACTCAGCAGCAGGAGTCCAGAGAAACGTGACAGAGCTACAAGTAAATGGTCAACCTTGTAATCCATCTATAATTTACTGGAAAAGCTCAATGAATAGCAAACAAACAGCACATTTAACTGCATCTTTAAGAAGCAGTTACCTTGATTTGTATTTGTCTTTTGATGGACTGGACGTCGAGGCAGTGAACCAAAAGCATCTTTTATTCTAGTCTAAGAGGCGCTTTTTTTCAACATAACGGACGGATGATCTGCATCAACAAAGAGCCAAAAAGTTCTCATTCAAGACCAAAAAATAATCACACTGCCTTTAAAACCCACATGTCAGAGCCCCAAATCTTTCCAATGACACATTAATAACCCTCCGTCCAGGTGCTCTTCCTCTTACCTGCAGTTTGGTGGTGGATCCAACGTGATGTCAGCCAGTTCCTTCTGAATTCTGCAAGTAAGAGCAAATAAGATCAAAAACTGAAAATCCAGAGTCCTGATGGGATCTAGAAATAGCTGCTTTGCAACATAACACCGTAAAATAACCTGATCTCATGAAGAACCTCTCAGTCACAGCCTCTCAGTCACAGCGATGTCATATGTTGGTCTGGACTTTCAAAATCTCTCCTTTCAGGGTAAAACTAGAACAGTGCAATTCTGGATTTATGCTCCTGGTATCCATGCTGTTCTAAATCATGCTCTGCACTCAGAATTAGGCTCAACTTGTCACTTCTAAGTAGAACAAACTCCTGGAGAGCAGAGGAAGGTGATGAACCCTTGTTTAAAAGGAGAACATGCAGCCAGGAGCCTTCAAACACTCACTGCAACAAAGCTGAAAACAACCCATTCAGAGGAGGAAACTCCATCTGGAGTCATCACCAGGCGGACAGCAGACCTGCCAGCAGCTCTCTCACCTCTTTGCGCTGGTGGACAGGAGCTTGGAGGTCTTGCTCATGCTGACTTTGCTCTCTCGTTTCTTGGGGGGGTTGGCTTCCTGCTGCTGCTGCTGCTGCTGCTGCTGATGGTGGTGGTGGTGGTGGTGAGTTGAGGATGAAGAGGAGGAAGAGCTTGTGCTGGCACGGGAATCTTCATCCGACATACCGAGCCTGAGGAGCAAACAGGAACACAACATTCAGAAACTTCTTTTGCCCCAAAACCTTATTCCACAAAGCTGACATTTAAGTTGCTGAAGGCCAAAGCATCAGAGCTGAGAGAGACTGTGGATGTGTGAGAAGCGTTCAGGCTGCTGCTCGGCAGCTTTCCAGCACAATAACTCTGCAATAAAACTGCACTTTCTACAGCTGACGTTTTGCACTAGATGCCCGTGGGCGGCAGGGAGCTGTGTGAACCCATTTAAGCTGAAATTTTATTGATCACTACAAGTGTGTGTTAGCGGCCGAATTAAAGTCAGTTCCCACACAGTCCCAGGAACCGACACCGAGCGGACTGAGCCACTGAGACGCGCCTTCAGTTTAAATTTGAGGGTTTTTCTGCTGGACTCTGGCACATGGCAGTCTGCGCACACACAGGCTGTAGAAAGCAGCTACAGCCTGTGTGTGGATCGCAGCAGCCGCGGACTCCATGAACGCTTCCGTCGGTTTAAGCAGCAGGCCTGGACTAGACGTTGACCCGAGTTAACTGGTTCCACCAGTTTAAATCCAGCCTGGGAGGCTGATATTGAGGAACTTATCGAGCTTATCGGCGGAGGACTCTCCTCTTTCATAACGCTGGATTGTGACCTCCGCTAATGTTTGCGTTATTTTTAGCGTCGTCGGGCTGCGACAAAGGAAATGATTTGGAGAAATAGTTGAGCTGCAGGCCTCGCTGTGGCCGACAGCACGGAGCGATCCGCGGCCACACGGACCTCTGCTGCCGATGGAGCCGAACAGGTCGGAGAGGAAAAGCAGAAACACACCGACAGGGCGATGTCGCAGTCGGCAGGGAGCCCGACACAACACCTCCACAACCCCCAGCCCAGCCAAAGTTTCGCCTGAACAAGTGAGCGGGCTGCCGCGGTCCTGTCAGGCTGCTGCCGGCGGCTTAGAGCCGCAGCAGCGCCTCAAAAACAAACACAAGGCGCCGTTAAAGGCTCTGCTCGCGTTTTAAAGCTGATCCGTCGACATGCAGCTGATCTGAGAGCAGCCAGTCACAGGATGGACCGACTCCTACGGGCTCCCCTGACGGCAACACGGACACATTTTCATCCCCCAAACCCTCCACGACACACCGGCCACACAAAGTGTCCCAATATTACACGCTGTAACACAAATATGTCGTTGTAGATACCTCTCTTTGTGTGTGTGTGCAGCCTGTACGTGTGTGCCTCCGCCGCCTGGACGCACCAGTGTCAAGCTGGTAGCACGAGGACGGCTCCGACCTCCGGCCAGGGTCTGCAAAATAAAAGCACGGAGGAGCCGAGGAGGAGATAAACTATCAGTGATCAATAAGTTTAGATTAGATGTACTTCAATGAGGGAGCAGCACAGTGTGTATGGACCTTACAAGATTAATTTATAAACAGAATACAAGTTGCTTAATACTGTTAACACAATAGAAAACCAGTCAATATTAGAAAAATTATTATTATTAGCAGTAGTAGCAGTAATTTCCCCCCCTAATTTTCTAATGTTAATCTATTTGTTTGGTCTTGAAAAATCCAACATGAGGCCCTCATAGGGGAGGTCAGGCTGAGACCATTACTCACACGCTTTTTTGTTTTCTTCCAGCACATATGTGTATGCAAAAAAATCTTCAGTCTCTTTTTTTGTTTGTTTTGGTCATTGCAGACAGACTGTCACATAAAAAGCCTGAGAACACATGCAGGATAATACGCTTTTTTATTTAACCCCCAGTTGAATTGTTGATAAAGCTCAGGGGATAATTATAAATTAAATTACACAGGAAGTGTCCTTGTTCTGCTCAGGTCAGGACCTATTGAGACATCACACCGTGTAGCTGCAGGTTCTGGTTCAGTCTTCATTGTTTAGCAGTTTGTGTCCAGAACTCTTCAAAGTAGGTTTCATCCCTGCAGTCTGTACAAGAGTTTCAGCTAAATCCACAAATAAAGGTCAATCACACACACTGTCACTATTAAAACACATTTTACTTCTTGACATTTAAGTTATGTCAGGCACTAAAATATCACTGATAAAAATAAAAATAAAAAGGTGTCGTAAAGGTAGAACTTGAGCCCATTAAGTTTAAATTAATGAAAGGACTTCAAAACTTTAAATAAATTTAAAAATAATAATTAGATTTTATATTTGGCATAAGCAGCAGGATTGTGTTGATCAAATGATGCATGAAGGCATCATGCATCACCACTATATACAGCTGAGACCAGAGGCTTACATACACTGTATAAAAAGACATATAACCTTTTTTTTTTCTCACTATCTGACATTAAATCAGACTAAACCTTTCCTGTTTTAGGTCAGTTAGAATTACCAAAATTATTTCTATTTGCTAAATGTGACAATAATGAGAGAGAGAATTTTTTAGAGATTTTTTTTATTACTTTCTTCAAAGTCAGAAGTTTACATAGACTAAGATTATTACGTCTTCAAGCTATTTGGGAAAGCCCAGATGATGATGTCATGGCCTTGGAAGCTTTTGATAGGTTAATTGACAACATTTGAGTTAATTGGAGGCACACCTGTGGCTGTACGGGACTGGTGTCACAAAAGATATATTTCAAACCCAAACTACAAACTCTGAGTTTAGTCTGATTTAAAGTCAGACTGAGGACACGCGGGTTAAATCTGGAGGGAGGCATTTTTCACTTTTCACATCACAACAAATCTGTTGTTCTCATTATTTCCACGTGACCATATACAGACAAATATTAAATATTACTGTTAGACTTTTTTTATCTACAGGCTTTCACTGCGCTCCAGGAGACGGGGTCCTTCTCTCGGCTGAACACCGGCCCTGCTGCCTCCTCCTCGGTGCTCTTATTTGTGAGGCGGAAGGCCGCTCTCTGCTTCACGGTGAGCTGCAGTAACTTGACGCTGCCGCTGGATGAAGCGTGATTCTGTCCGGAAGTGTGGGTCCAGCAGCAGACAGACGTCCTGACATTGTCCGGTGGGTTCAGACGTTCTGCTGGAGCACGACGACAGACAGGCGAAGTTTAGCTGCTGAGCTTCAACACAAACGACAACAAACGGACGAGCATGTGGGACAAAGAAAACAAGTCAAACACATGAGAAAACAAACAAACAAACAAACAAAAACATGACCATACCTTTTTGTTTTCTCAGTAAGGTTAATACTAAATTATTCTTTCATTCTGTCTGTTGGGCTGCAGCACTTCTTCTTGCTAACAGGTGAAAGTAGCCGTTAGCTTCTGTTTAGCTCCTGTAGCAGCAGTTTTAAAGAGAACATCAGGAGGACATTTAGCAGCTTTCCACCTGCTGATTCAGGATAATTGTGTATAAAACACATTGGACTGATGACTAGTTTCTATACGTTAGTTGATGTGACAACAGAAATACTCCACAACCTGTTCCTCTGCCTGCTGGGAAGCTATAAACGCAGGCTAGTGCTAGCCATTAGCCTGAGTTACAACCCAGCACTAAAACAAACAGAGCAACCCAAAGCTGAGTGACACTTTTAAAAGGCTGTTAGAGCCTCGATAAAGCGGCCTTACATGGGAAATGTATTGCAGGTTAAATAAACATGAAACAAAGTGGTTGCAGTGAGAGCTGGACGCTCGTAAAGTGGCTGTTATGGAGTTTCATAGCTAACGCTGATGGTGACAGCTGAGCTAGCTTCTCATTTTCTTCATGTGTGAATTTGTAATCTGTCTGAAAAGCCCACATATCACATCCCAGCAGCTGATCACGTGTGTCCATCATAAATCTGACTTTAGATGTTGACCTGCTGCCATGACTGAACTCCTTCCTGTAGGTTTGATCAGTGTGAGCGGTTAAAAACCTCCATCGACTCATCACAGCTCATCTATAGTTCTGCCTCTAGACATAAAACTGCTCCACGCTGCACAATGTCCAGATGTAATATCAGAGCAACAGTTGTGGACTGTTGGTTCTGCTCCTCTCAGCATATAAAACACCACAATATGTTAACAAGGAACAAACCTTGATTTCTACTGAGGAGTCCACCTTGTTTGATGTAATAACCTGTTTGGCGTGTTGCCAGCAGTACTAACAGATGACTCGGCACAGCTCATTACACCTGCATGATATCCATCATTATGCAGAGCAGGTGTTGGTTTATTCACAGCCAACTTTGACCTTTTCACTCCTATTGATCACCTGCCTCTGGTTGCAAATGTTACGTTACTCCCCACGCATGAGTGACTTCTCCTTCTCTGCCAGATCCTTCTTCCTCCGGCGTGTGAAGGAGGAAGGGCGGAGGAGGAGGATGGAGACCCTCCCCCCTCCTGATGTGTCAGCCATAATTAACTCTGCCACTGTTGCTCCACTTTGCTGATTTTGCAACGCAGCCAGAGACCAAACCACAGCGAGCGAAGCAGCGTCTCCTGCTCAGAGCGAGCGGATCGGCTGCTGTGCAGAGGCCCATCAACAAGTGTTAGTTTGTTCTGTGGTTTACTCTGTTTTCAACACACTGCTGTGGCTGCAATCACCGACACACCCTCCTGCTCACCTTCATCTATGTGGCTCGTTGTCAAACACATTCATTCTGCTGCTGTTTGGGCTGAAAGAAAAAACAAAAAACAAAAAACAAAAAACAAAAACAACGTTCTTGGAAAGCAGCAAAAGACAAAACACAAGCTCCATGTCTGGAGCCTACAAGTTTCACACGAGTCACTTTGTTGGAACAAGACAATAACTTGAGCCCACAATTATTAACTTGTGCACAAAAAACACCACAATGTGTGTACCTGGATAAACTTATACACTAAAATATGAATAAATATTGTTGCTGCAAAATAATCACTCGTGCAAACTTGAATACGTTTGCATTACCTTGTGTGTACTTGTATCAATTTATGTGTACTTGTATTATTTTTCTGTACTAGTCATAACTTTTGTGTACTTATATTAAGTTGTGTGTACTTGTATTAACTTGTATGTCTTTATATTCAGTTCTTGTTCTTGTGTTAACTTGTATGTACTTGTAGTAACGTGTGTATATTTGCAGAAAGTTTGTGTGTATTTGTATTAATTTGTGTTAACTGGTATTACCTTGTGTGTACTTTTAATCATCTATGTGTACTTGTATTAACGTGTGTATTTTTATTAACTTTGTGTTTTTTAATAACGAGTATTTTTGTAAAAAGCTTGTGTGTTGGTATTAACTTGTGTTTACTTTTATTTATTTGTGTGTATTTATATTACCTTTTGTGTATTTTTAGAAAATTGTGTGTATTTGTATTCACTTTTGTGTACTTGTAATAACTTGTGTGTACCAGCTGTTAAATATTTTTTTTGTCCTCATTAATCACCTGATCAAACAGATACGAGCTGCTATCTTGTTTGCATGAGATAAACACGTGTGCAAACTGTGATGTTTGCTCAAATCTAAAACTTGTGTGATATCTGACATCTTGTTCACATACGACACATGCAAACTTGTGTTTGCATTTTCAAGATAATGACAATAATTTGTGCCCTAAAGATCCATATCTGGTTTGAACAAGAAGAGATAATATCTTATCTGTCAGAGTTGTTTGATTCTGTGAGAAAGATGGTGACGATGGAGATTTATTCAGAAGAACATCAGAGAAGTTGTGACTAATAACTCCTGATGTCCAGCGACCGGCTCAGACTGGAGACGTTTAAACCACATTAGGGAGGAATTTGACTGAAGACTTAATTAACTGGAACCAGAAATCTGTTGTGAAGTTGTTTTCTTTCTTTCAGTATTTTTCACTTAGTTTTTATAATTTTAGAAACAAAATCTCGATCAGTCACTAAAACAAAGGAGGAAGCTCTACCATGTCTATACGGTCTGAGAGCATTCCTCTGGTAGCAGGAGGTCGGTGGGAGTCCTGCTCAGGCGTCCAGGTGTTGCTTTCACATCCAGCCTCCTTTCATGACAACCTGCAGCACATTAAAGCTGATATGGTTGACATGATGTGTGTCGGCTTTGCAGGGGGCCGGTTAAGTGCTGTTTGAAACGTAATGCCTTCAGTGTTTAAGCTCAGGGCTGCACACGGAGCAACTTTAGATCTTCTACCAATCAGGATCAGTGTTCTCTGAGGGCATTTAAAATTCATTATAAACACATTGTAAGTGCAGCATAAAAACGTAACATCAGTTCCTTGACTCACACGGCAGCTTCTCTGTTTTAGTGGCAATAAACACAAGAATGAAGCAACCAGATATAAAACCACAGCTGGTTGGTTTGCTTCAGTTCAGACAGAACTCCATCACTTTGTCTTCAGGGTTTCATTGTTTGTCATTTTGGACTCAAAACTAAGTTCTGTAACATAATTTGCTGAATGTTGAGAAGTGTTTGGCTGAGATGTCACCACCTTTTGAGGCTCCTAATTATTAGTAGAATTTGAATTTGGCAGTTTGAACAAAATGGTGATGTGGACTCATTCGTAGGAACTTGTGTGCACAGAGGTCTCTATGTGGTCATTATATGTGCAGAGTTACTTCCATGTTGTCTTCATGTTGAAGTCTACCAGCATATGAGGATTATTTAGCCTACCTGAACGTTCCAGTAGAGATCCACCCTTCATGCTGTGGCTGACCAGACCAGAGTCCTGTGAACGTCTTCAGAGACACACTGTCTGATAATGCGTGCTGTTGTCCACATCTCT
>NW_007578795.1:63912-82142 GCF_000690725.1 Stegastes partitus
TGTGGGGCATTGATTCTTGTTTCAACTATTCTTTTCACATTTGATGGAAACAAGCAACGAGGACATTGTACATTCCCCTCTGTCTGTGATGGTTGGCTTTCAAGAGGCAGCAGCTGGAGCAGCTATGAACACTTCTGATGTGGTTGTACAGCACATTGCAAAGCCTCGTTCTGATTCAGTATAACTCATGGATTCTTGGCAAAATATGATCCAGGAAATCCAGCAGGTCTCAAAGTTAAACAGCTGCCAAAACAATACACAGCAGTAAAGAACATGATGTGGATTTTACTTGTCTTTATTTGTCTGACAGTGTTGTCTAAGGGCAGCACATAGCGGGCCAGAGCGCTCTGTGGTGGGTCAGAAATGAAACCGTCAGCACAAGGTTCTCCACAAAACGCAGGTCAGTCTAAGACAGTGTGTCTCTATAAGCACAGGATTATCAAAACTAGACACTGAGGAGCAGAAAATAGGGAGGTACATCTCACATAGTGCTCAGAGGAGACTTCTGGAACATGACTGGACAGACTGGGGTGTCACCAGTACAGGCTGGTAGTGAGAGAGTGTGTCACTGGAAATCTCTTCCCTCCTCACTCACTTCTATGGTTTCATGTTGATCCTTTGTTAACAGTGTCTCCATGCTAATCTGAATTGCCTTTTTATTACCCCGTACTTACAGGAATAAATGAAAGGAACTTATTCACCTTGAGTTTCACTTCATTGGCTTCACGCAGGTTGTTCTTGAAGTTGATGTGATGGAAGCAGGAAAGATGTGAGACGTGAGGATCTGAGAGACGAGGAACAAACTGTCTACGTGGCAGAGTCAGTTGTCTTCCTGGTATATAGTGGTTACCAAAAGGGGTTCAGGGAAGGACAGCCAGTGAACTGACAACAGGGTCAGAGGTGTCCGAGGTTCACTGGTGCACACCGGGGAGTAAAGACTGGAACATGTGGTGTGATCCCACTGCTGAACACCTTAATGCTGCAATGATAGAAAGACCACACAGAGCATCACAGTGCTGCATGCTGAGGCCTGTCCACTGCTGAAGATGTCTACAATGAGCAAAGAGAGCGGCAGAACACATGGAGCAGCAGCAGAAGGTTGCCTGGTCTGATGACTAAACGTTTCCTTTACATCGTGTGGACAGCAGAGTGTGTGCATCCTTTACTGGTAGAAGAGATGACAGTAAGATGCTCTATGGGAAGAAGGCAAGCCGGTGGACGCCAATGTCCTGCTTCTCACTGCAGGAAAACAGTGCAGATGTGAGGTGATGAGAATGCTTAAAGGAACGGCCTCTTATAGTCTCTTCTGTTTCCACTGCGGTGTGAAGTCTGACAGCTATCACAGTGTTAACTCTGGATACATCATAAGAACAACCAGTAGTAGTTACTGGCATAACTCTAGTTCTGTGAGCACAGAGGAAAAACATTAACAGAGGTCTGTTATGGTTTTTTATAGGATGAATTTTTCCAGACTTAACAAAGACACTGAACACGCAGAAAAACGGTGCTCGTCAGCATTCTTTCAGGGCTGTAAATACCTGCAGTAGGTACTTTTATCATCTCAAAACTGAAAGTCTTATCAGTGCAGGCTCCACCTCACAACTTCCAGAGCTTGAAGGGTCTGCTGCTGACACCAAAGGACATCTTCAGAGATCCCGGTCTCGACTGGTGGAGCTGTTTTGGCTGCACCGTAACATCAGGCACGTGGCTTTGATGTTGTTACTACCGTTGCATTAAATTCAAATTACCAGAAAATGACAAAAAAAATGTAGTACAATGTAATAATAACATCAGTTGTGAAGCCTGTTTGGACCTAGAAGGTTGAGTAAGCTCTCACTGTCTGATCACTTCTACTCTCTGTGGTGAGGCTGACAGCTCATTTCTGACACAACGTGGTCACAGAGACGAGCCTCTGTGGAAACACACAAAGTCATATTAAAACAACAGACGGAGACGGGCTCTGTCACATTACAGCCAGTGTTTAATTGAGTATTCAATGAATATGTATTCTCACAAGGCATTAAATGTACAGCAAACTAACTACTATTGTCATACATGATGATGGGCTCACTCCATGCCACGACTCTGCTGGGACAGAAATAATACCTCGACTAAATGTCCACTTCATGAACACAGATCCTGATGCCATGCACTAATATTGACCATGAACTGAAACAAACAAAAAGTAAAAACTCAAAGAAAACTAAAGTCACTCACTCAGTATGAACATTTTTACATCACATGAAACAGGAATAATACACACACACGCTTTTAGATCAAGAAGATGACGAGGGTGGCGACAATGTTATAAACAATGTGATAACAATAAGAACAACAACATCGACAAGAACAATAACAGTATTAAAGCTTTTCATGACCATATCAACATTCAGTGTATTGGAAAATACAATCCCAATAGACTCTTTGTATAAAAAAGAAGCTTTTCAAGTCAGCATGGAACAAATAACAGTTCGTATCTCGGGGGTGGGGGCCGGGTGGATGACGGGGGCGGGTGTGCTTCCATAGATTTCAGAGGAGGAAAAGTGTGTGTGTGTTTGTGTGTGTGTGTGTGTGTGTGTATGCGTGTTGGGTGGGGTGGGGGGGTCCTGGAGGTCTGGAGCTGGTCTATGTAGCGTAGCGTTTGGTCCACTGTTTGGCTATCCTGTCGTGCTCGGCTCTGTTGGTCAGGTACTGTGTGGCGATGCTTCCAACCAGAGGGTCAGCTGGGACACAAGGACAGAAAACTCAGTGAGACTCAGTACAGCAAGCATTACAGTCTGAGTAGTAACTGTAGTGTTGATCCTGGACCTGGACCAGGGTCTCCGATACGGTTGAGATGATACAGCTGTTGTTGAAAATTCAATCAATGCTCGAAAGCCCTTCCAGATATGGAACATGTAACCCTGCTGCTCCATCAGGCCGTTGAAGTGATGGCTTGGAGTGACTTTATTTAAATGTTTCGTACAGCTTCACTCAGAAATGAAAAGGCTGCGATGGAAAACGTTACAGGACGTGTGTGATAGTAAGACGATCCTCACATCCTCATTGAGCTGCCATGCCATCCTTCAGGTCAAATCATGTTGGAATTGTCTGCAAGTGTACGTTTGATGTAAACTTCGTTATCCACCGGTCATCGCAGACCCCAGTGCAGACGTCCATGTGTGGCACAAAACTTGTGGCTGCACAGACGCATGCTGACTGACACGCACATGAACAACAGATGGTGCTCAAAACAGAAAAGAGAAAAGACTGTACGAGGAGATTCTCCGTCAGTCGCATCTTTATAATTCATCATCAGAAGAGTTGTAACTGAAGAAGTCATTGCCAGATTCTGTCGGGGCTTGGCTTTGTACATGAGTTCCACTGAAGGAACCCAACAACAGGGTTCTGAATTCTCCAGAAACCCTGTGCCATTGTGTTTGACACACCTCAGGAATAATCACTGATGTGGTGCTAAAGCTCAATCTGTGACCTGCTGCTATAAAATGATAACATCCAGTGGTTTGTCTGTGTTTGACATAAGGGGCAATGCGACCATCTACGTGGACCGGCACAAACTTTTTGTATCACAGACAGGATAGCTTGTACGTCCGCAGCCTGCTTTTCACATCATTTAGTTTGACAGCAGAGCAACTCATCTCTGTCAAAGCTGCTGCTTCCCTAAGACGCCAGGAACGACAAATGAAACCAACAAAAGTGCCAAAAACCAAACTTCCTCAAATGTCCACTTAAGGTCGACTCCAAAAAGAGTCAATCTCCACAGACCTCAATGTTAAAATGTCTTCACAGCAGAAAAAAAAAGTTTTATTCTAGTACAAAAAATGGTTTTGGTCTCTGCTGCTAAATGATCCATTTGTGACTTCTGTACATGAGTGCATCTTTACATATTTCATCTGTTTAGATTGTGTTAAAGTTGAGAGTTGTGTATAATTAAGGGTGTGGGTGCGTTGAGTTTATGGCCAAGAGATGCTTGTACGTCCCACCTCTGCTCCACCTGGCTGCTTATTTTCAGGTTAGCTGGGGGTTTTGTGTTTCAGCCACTGCAAAGACGATGACAGCTAGAGCCAACACACTACATGTTTGGGAAACCTTTTGGGTTCTCTGAACATGTGTCGTGGCCTCACAACAACACAAACCTTCTTGAGGAAAGTATGATATCAGCATGAGCCTTCAAAAATCCACGTGTGTGCCTGATGTTTTATTTATTAGGATGTACAGCGTGTTTACACTGACAGCTGCATGGTGCTGTGTGACATCCAATTACCTGGTCCAGTGTATCACAATCTAAAAAGGTAGACAAACCTCCGGCCGACCACCTCGGCTAATCAGCATGCATAGAAATTTTATTACAACCTGTGAAAACCACAGAAAAGCCATAAGTCAAACAAATAGAGCTCCATCACTCTTGTGGTCTGACGTCAAGCTTGTGTGGTGTGACGTACAGCGAGGCCGGCGCTTTTATTGGCAGCACAATAAAATGTACTGGCTGCTGTAAATCAGCGGTGATGGTGGTGGGCCGGGCTGCAGTCCTGTGTCCTCCCGTTTGTTGACACACCACACACGTCCAGTCAGTCAACAGCCGTCTATGGCTCCTCTATTGATTGTGCTACTGGTCAATTTCTCAGTACGGTGACAGAAAGAAACGAATTCCTGGAGCCTCTCATACACTCGGCTTCAGCCTGTCCTGCGGGGGCTCGGCCTGCTGACGGAGCAGCGCGATGAGCTCGGCTGAACAGGCAGCACAAACAGCCCTCTGCGCTAATCCCTGCTGGGGTTTCAGTGATGGGGGTTTTTACAAGCTTATACCTATATTTCTGGATGAATGGATCCTTACATATCCTGCTATTCTGGATTCAAGCTGCGAGCATCTGAGTTCATATTACAACACATTCAAGAGGTCTGGTTGCTTTTCTTGATTTCCATCCAAACATACAAGCAGCAGCTCGAGCCAAAGACAGAAGTCCTGTTGGAGCTGATTGTTGGGGAAAGCTTTTGAATTATGTTCCTGTCCTGAGTCACCGTGGCTGCATTATGTCGTCCTTTCCTTGCTTGTTCAAAACCAAGGTTGACCTTTTTAGCTTAGGGTTCCCAGAGAGATATTCTGGGTGAATAGGCAGTAATTTCCAAAGATGGACTGGAGGTGTCTGTATGTTCAAACAAACAGCATTAATCCAGTCCAACAGTTTCGATAACAGGATAGCATTCTTTGTGAATGGAGAGAGAGAGAGCTATACGCTTTAAACAATATTTGTAAAAGTGGTGTTAAACAATCCTGGCGCTGCAGCTCCAGTGGAAGCCAGACTTATCAGTTTAGTCAGGCTAGCTGTGCATCCAAGATTAACCATGTTGTCATTATCTCCTTGCCCTCAGGTTAGTCCAAACCCTGGTGAGTTTCAGTGTTGACAGAAAACAACTCCTGGTGAATTGGCTGCCACAGCTGCTGTCGGCCTTCAGAAAACAACAGAATAAGACTGGAATCCATTCTGGGGATCCACAGAGGAACCAAAAAGAAGAGCAAAATGATCCCTGAACCTGTTACAGAAGTATATTCTGAAGCCTATCTGCATTCTGGGTATAAAACCTGATTATCTCATAAGTTTCTGCTTGAGTCACTACAGACTAGATAGATGCTACCTTTGTGCACCACCGTCTTTTCTGAAGTTTAGATGTTTTTTCTTGAAAAAAAAAATCTCTCCAAAGTCTGAACCCTGCAGCTAAATTCAACCTGATCAATGTAAGAGGTAGAAATTGGGACGTCCAGTGTTCAGAGTAATTGAGTGTAAACAGTGTAAAAGCAGCTTTACCTGCCATTCAAAAGCTGTCATATATTATACATATACATATTGAACACTTCATATATTTTACTGCTCATCTCATTTTCAACAAATAATAAAACAGTTCTTACAAAAGGACTTTAATCACAGATTGGACATTACATTCAGATTTAATAAAACGTTCTTGACTCTCGAACCCGTCTGTTCCACATTAAAGCTCCTAAAAACCTTTTGAACTGTGCATGAACGACGTCCTAACTTTGTAGTCAGACTGAACAATGATTGTGCAAAGGCAGCAGAGCCTTCATCCAAGTATTCAGGAGATACTGAGGTAAATATTGACCAACATTTCCATGTTTTAAGAGCAGCTTATAGCTTTATCCTGTCTGCATACACCTACACACACGTATTCTTTCCTATTTTATTTCATTAATGTTCTTTTTAGCTTTTTTATAGCTTTCTTTTTTAGGTTCTCATTATCTTTGGAACCTGCAGGGTTCAATGTGATCATTCAGCAAGTGAATGTGTGGGAGCACGCTTCTGATTTTTTTTTGAGTAGGTGTGTAAAAAGAGAAGAAAAAAAAAGGAATTCTGTAATATGGACACGATTTTATACCAGTGAATAATCCCAATTAAAAACACTACGCTGGATGAGCAAGTCAGAGTACTTCTAATAACATTTCAGGCCTTTTTGAAGCATCCAAGTCCACGTGTTCAACAACTCAAGTCGGAGTTTTACCGGCTGAGAATGTGCAAGTCTACAACTGTTGCTCTCTCACAAACTCTGACAGGCTTCCTTTAAGGAAGGGAAAGGCAGGTGTTATTACAGGTTTGACAAACTTACACCCCTGAAGCCACTAAGATAAAAAAGCAGGCACCTTTATTATGAAAGACTGTCTGACTATCAGCACACCATATATACGGTCTTGCCCAGACAGCAGCAGCGGAAATCACTGAGCAGAAATCGCTGTTAAAAATTTAAGGTTACTTTGTCGACGGTCCACAGAAGCTGAGCCAGGAAAAGACAGGAACAAAAAAAAAAAAAGATGAGATGCGACAGAGGCCCTGGGCTGGATTTGAGTCCTGGATACTAGCTCTGACATGTGGCTTAGCCCCAGCGAGCCACCGGACCGCCCTAGGTAGAAACCTGCTTGTGTGGACCGTGATACAGGGTTCAGCGTGGCGTGACGGCTGGGACGGCACCCCTGGGACGCTTGATTAACTGTCATTCCATCCTCTTCCCTCGCTTTAATGAGCTACATGCCAATGATCTCCGCCTGCATGGGAAAGAAAATCTTCAGACGGAAGGCGGCGGAGAGATATTTTTAGGGCGGTTCAGATCCAGGGCCCACATTCAGCACTTGAGGCTGGGTTTAAAAAACTTGAGCAAGTGGTGAGAAGTGTAGCGAGCGGACCGATTTTGATGAGGCAAGAGGTAGAAAGAGGGAGAGAAAGTGCACGGGTAACATGGAGGAGGGGTAACGTGGTGTTTTTTTTTCTTTTGGCAGGGACTGGGTGTCTATCAAATCTCTTTTGTATCGTACTTTAAAGGAATCGGCTCATTTCATCTCACAGCATCTGAACACGTCGAGAAGAAGGAGGAGAGGAAAAGCTACTCTCATTTTCGCCCACGGAGGGAGAATCTCCACTGCTACGTTTATCAAAGAGCAATCCCTGTAGAGAGGACACAAGCTATCATCAGAGGTCCTAACAATCAGCACTATCGCTTCCAGACCCCCTCCCCCCGTCTGGTTCTGAACCCATCTCATTCCCCACATCTGAAATCAGCAGTCAGTCCACCTGCCTCTCATTCCTCCCTCACTTTGAACGTCTTTGTGGTGATATGGGACAGATTTCTGCTTTTACCGGCTCTGTTTTTATAACAACAGACATTAATTGCATTGGTAGCTGAGGAGCAGTAGAACTGGCTTTAACTGGTCCATAATGACAGAATGAATTCCCCCTTCCTGCAGCACTGGTCTTTTGCACTGCTGGTAAACTGGGCCATAATGGCTCTAATTAGCTTTAAAAAAAATGTTGACGTCTTCTTGGTGAACGCTGTCAGCTGTTTACAAGATTGTGTTTAGCCAGCCAGTCCTGGTTAAATATTGATTGAACTGCAATGAAGGGAGCGAGAAAGCCCAGGCTCACAGTTTACAACACGATATTGTGGGAGGATAAATGCAAATGGTATGAATGAGCTCGTCGTTTTTTTTCTGTTTCTTAGTCACACTGAGACTATTAGTGGTTAATGGAGATAAGAGTGTTATCTATTATTGACATGCTTCTGAGCAAGGCACTTCAGTGGACGTGTGTGAGACTCGTTATCACACAGGAACTTCACATCCTTGCAGTTTTTGTGTAATAACAGGATAAAATCTTGTGTTAATCTTTAAGACTTTCCAGTGCAGTTACTGCTAATGTGATCACTGTTTTTATACCCTGACAGACACAGTGAACATCAGAACTGCATGTTGGATGTTAGAACAGCTCAATCTACACTTCCTGAAGTCAGAATTGGGGAAGAGATATGTCTGACATTATTGGTGACTTTCTAAAACCACAATGCACCATTTGCATACACAGAGCGTAATGCGATGTCTTCATAGTGACTTTCAGAGGAGAGTCTGAAAATGTCACCATATTCAAATGAACACACTTCCTCTCCTTCCTTTATTACAGCTGGCCTCCTCCTCTGTCATCACGAGGCAGGTGCTCCCAATTTGAACACATTAAAACAATTAAAATAAACATGTAAAGTAACTTCTATATGCCCGACAACTGGGCGCATAAATATATTAACATAATGCACCATAATTCTGGCCAGGTGGCTCGTAAAATCTTTCTAACTTGGCCCGAGCAACAGAAAACTGTCACATCGCAGTCGCTTTCAGACAGAGGATATGAAACACTGCAGCTTCATCACTATGTGACAATGACAGCATTTTCTTATCCAGACACAGGTCACTTTAACATTGATGTTCCCCACAGCTTTATTCAGATATCCACACCACAGTGACACAGAGAACCACGGTGGGCATGGTTCATCTGTCATACAGATGTCACTGACAGTACATCATCTAATAAACAAAACACTGAACTAGTAGCAGCCCATCAAACCTCACAAATAACTAACAGCCGAGTTAATTCATGATTTCCTAATCGCTAAAATTCAGTCCAAGTGTGATGATAATCTAAGTACTACTTTACCAACAGCAAAATCAAAACATGCCGACAGGAGCTCAGGATGGAACAAATGACTGAACAGCTGATAAACTGACAGCTCACCTGTCTGAGGTGAAGAAAAGCACACAGTGTGGCTCGCTTTTAAATCCTGATCCATCTCCACACTGGGGATAGTTTATAATTATAAGTAATTAATGAAGTTACTGCTGTTGCTTCACTTGCACAACTCTCGTTCTCTGGAGATGCTCCTATAGATCCTGCTGCTGTATGATGCTGATGCATTTAGTACACTTACAGGAAAAAAAACATAGTCAGACAGCTTCCTCCAACTTCAGCTCCTTGGTCAAAACCTGGATTACATTAATTGGTAGCTAGTCTCATTATTTGTCTTCATCTTAGCAAGTCTTGTTTTCACGGACATTTCAGTTTCCAATTGATGTGAAATCATGGGGCAAAGGAAACAAGAAAGGTGTCCTGTGCTCTCTGTGATGCTTTGGATAAATGTTGGACCCAAAATGTGGAAAAAAACCTTCTCTAAATTGCTTCACACAACTCCAAGTGCACTGCTTGTACGTGCCTGTCTGGTGATGTGCCTGCATTCAGTTCAGACTTGTGCCGTGCGTGATATGGAAATGTTACTCGGTCCAACCTAGTAGAACGTCTTCACGGGTTTTTAAAGGAAAGTTATTAGGGTGCTCATTCAGACATGAAGCCAACACATTCAGATGCCATCAGATTAATGGAAGGAGTGCATGTCTGAGCGGGATTTAACATAAAGGCTACAGGTCCATATGCAGAGAAACTGCATCCAATTCACTCGTCATTTACTGTCGCAGTCGTTTTTGTGTTTACGGGGAAATCCTTCTGGCTCCCTCTAAAACTAGCCTGTTGTGCCGGAGACATAATGCAACATTTATACAACAGAAATGCTTTTCTGAAAGCCCAGAAGCCACGAAGCATGCACTGTTACACTCTTCAGATTCAAACCAGCATTGTTTCCATCACCACAGCGAGATACTGCTGCTGGTGTGCCGCAAAGAGCATGACTCAAGCCTCAATGTGACACACTTCAATGTACATTATCCACACAGAATGCACATGTCAGTCAGCCTGTCAGCGCTAAAACTGGAGAGAGATATGACAAGGAGAACAGCCTCTGTGTGTGTGTGTGTGTGTGTGTGTGTGTGTGTGTTGCAGCTCTCACCAGGGTTGCAGTCAGTGAGCAGGGAGCAGATGGACAGGAGGACCTTGGAAATGGTCAGAGCAGGACTCCAGTTGTCCTTCAGGATGTCCAGGCAGATCACGCCCTGACTGTTGATGTTGCAGTGGTAGATCCTCGTACGGAACGTCACCTGGGACAGCACAGTGAGGGAGTGTGATCAATACGACTTTGACCGATATTTCGACCTTCTGACTTCTGAGCCAGTGCGTTGGCATCTGATGGAAAGTTCATCATCAATGTTTAACAAAATGTTTCAAATGAACAAAATGTGTAATTTTTCCCAAACGTTTGCATGTGACTGTAAAGAAAATAATTCTGGGTAATGTCCTCCCACAGAAGAGCATCATCTCAGTAGGGTTATAAAGCACAGTGTGTACAACATGGGTGTACCGTACGGTTTTATCTTAGCTTGGGGGCAGCATGGCAGTCTGTAAACACAACTCTGACATACTGTTTTATTGTTGTATAAGACTGATATGACCAACACATGAGCAAAGCGGTCACACATCCAGCAGTTAGAGAGACACATGAAGATTCATTGGCCATCACACGTCCGACCACGTGTTCAAAACAAAAACAACACTGACTCACCTTTTAGTTCTGCTTTTTGGTGTCGACCAACTCTTGAGTAAAATATCTGGCTCAATAACTGTTAAATGCACAAACATGTTGACCTGTTCACTCACTAGCAGGTAGTCCACAGTGCAGCTTGTAGATTCTTGGGGGGATTTTTACAAAAATATAAACAGGTAGTAGCTAATTGGTTTGTTTTATTTTTATTTGTTCTTAGGGGAACTATGAGTTTTAGTATGAGCCATCCCTCTCACATAAAACATGAATCTCATCTACAGTTGATGTACGAGTACATATCAGTGAAGCTTTAAATATGTTAGAAGACTGGGGCAAACTGACTTTACATTATGAGATATTTTTTATACTGTATATAAAAATATACTTTAATCTCATGATTGTCTCATTGTGTGTTTGCTGAAGCAGATCTGGATGATGATTATTCAGCCTTGGCACAGGAATGAACTCTGAGAGTTTTCTAATTCCAGATACATCTGTCAACAAGTGCTGATTTGTGTTCTTTGTTTTTTTTTTTGCATTCCCAGCTCACTTCTCACAATTTGTAATGATATTAAGTTTCGTTGTACTTCTGCACAATGACAATAAAGTCTCTTTATCTTATCTTATCTTAAACAGAGAAATTATCATATTCAAGGGTTATTTTTACTTATTACTGCAACCCATTTCCTCCAGATGTAAGTCATTGATTAACCCCCTAAAAGTCATCTCTGTGTATCAAAGTTACATATTTTGCATTTTTCTTAACAGTGAAATAAAATCTTCAAGCCCTAAAATAGCTTGGATGCAACTCTAAATCATTGCTTGCACAATCAGAAGTTGCACAATCAGTGGCTGACTAAATACTTTTCTGCCCCACTGTATAAGCTTAAGGTAACTCAGAATAGATTCACAAGTTAAACAGACTTTGGCAAAACATTGATGGACCGCTACTGTTACATAACATATCGGTAGCTTCAGCTAATCGGGCCGGGGCCATTTCAGTGTCGCTAACGTGAGTAAACTAACTGATAGCATGAAGCTAACATCTACACATCATGATGGACCTGCTGACTGCATCTTCAGACGAACTTGTTCAAATATTTCTCGAAGAAGAGAACGACACCTGAAGAAGATGATGCAAGCCAGGTATCATTCGCCTTTTACTGACTCATAAACAATGATGGCAAAAAACAGTAATAATATATCATCAGACACAAACCAGAAACATTTTAAAAATGATTCGGGTGTCAGAAAATGAGAGAAACAATCTCATTATTGTTTCTATTTGTAGGTGAAGACTGACCAGAGAAACTTCAGGGGATCAGTTTGCATCATGTGTGCTGCTGAGCATCAGCGGCCACCTCACAACACAGCCTTAGAGCTCCTTCATAAAAAAGAAAACGTACATTTTTTAAAATTACTTTTACATTCAGCCTTTAAAAAGCCATTTTTAATTGGCCAGTCAATAAACAGGTTGTAAAAGTAAAATCTGCAGTCAAATATCATTTGTTTACGCCACCATGGCTCCTTTGAGAGCCTGCCCCCGTATAGTTAAAACACATGAGCAACTGTGCAAGACTGACCGGCAATCACAGCAGCAGCCCCAGAAGGCTGCCAACACAGAATTCACACAAAATCTAAATCAGTTCTAAAAATAGAATCAAAAACACCCTGTCCAAACAAACAAACAAACAAACAAACAAACAAACAAACAGATAATGGGTGACTGCCAATATGCTGACTAATGCATTAATAAACATCTGTCTTGTCACAGATCCATCGGAGGCTGTTCTGAGGTAAATGTGCAGGTCAGGACCCTGACAAAAGAACATTGTTGAACTCCAGCTGATGCTCACACACTTCATTCTGAGCCTGTACTGTATGAAGGAGAAGCTGCCAGTTTCTGTACATCTGCCTTCGTCGACGCTGAAGTGAAGAGCCTCCCATGTGAAGCAGAGCCTCCCATGTGAAGCAGAGCCTAGCATTAGCATGAGGAGCACAACATCATTAGGGGCCGACCTCTGACCTCTCTGCTTCCTCAGAACCGAGGCTGCTGACCCGGACTGGCCGTCCAGGCATGCTAGCTCCTTTCTGCCCTTTGTGCTTGCTTTGTGACTGCAGCCTGCCCTCGTTTCTTTCCTCCCTCCTTTATCTTCTCATTAACTCTCCATTCCTCCCTTCACATCTCCTTCTCATGAGAAACAAACAACCCCCACATGTCAGCCAAGTCCTCCCCTCCTCTCGCACCACGCTGCTGTTACTGCGGGGACAGCGGCTGACTCGTGATAGACAGACAGAGCAATAAACAGGATGCTTTCCATTACATGAAAGGATTTCCGGAGCTGTGACAAGGAAAGGCAGGCAGGCGGGAGACGAGGTGATTGATGGTGACTGGTTGAGGGCAGGTCTCGTGTCTGAGTCACTCCTCTTCTGTTCTTACACCTCCTCTGAGATGGGTTAGCGGTGGCATGCTAATACCGGCAGCCCAACAGCCATGAAACAGATCCCTGACTAGCCTGTGTGGTCTCATTAGCAGCCTGTAATCCCATCATGGCTGATGCTAATAGATTATGATGCGCCTCCGCATAACAAAAGCTACTAGTCTAATCCAGCATCCCCTTCGTATTATGGTTTCATTGCTCAGCTTGTAAACACAACCTCTGCATCCTCATTTAGTATCCTGACAGCTCTCGATCTGAAGTATGTTTCTAGAGTAAATGCAGCTTTTACAAAAAACAAAAACACTACGATACCTCAATATGAATATCTAAAGCTAATCTGATGGCTATCTGTGTTATTCATTCAAATGAAAAGGGCTCATCCTCTCTGGAGCATGAACGTTTCTGTGAATTTAAAGGTCTGATGAATGTAGTGAAGAACTTCCCCGCAGGAATGAAAAAAGTATTTCTGATTCTGAGTTTGGAATATTGGTTTGAGTTCGGAGTGGAAGATGTAGATAAACTCTATGGCCACGGGTTTTAATTTTTATA
This sequence comes from Stegastes partitus, assembly GCF_000690725.1. NCBI lineage: Eukaryota > Metazoa > Chordata > Actinopteri > Pomacentridae > Stegastes > Stegastes partitus. The sequence continues at coordinate 77,655 of NW_007578795.1, forward strand.
TAAACACATCTATATATACCTGCGACCCTAGTGAGGATTAAGTGGTGTATAGATAATGGATGGATGGACATCTATACATACTGTAAATCCTGATGTTGCAGATGTTCTGGAACTCATGCGAGAAACCTTTGAAACAGAAAACAGCTGCTTAAATGAGGCCTTTTTGGTGTTTCATGAAATCTCTTGTAAAAAAAAAAAAACAAAAAAAGACCACCGTCATTTCAGTGATTTGTCTGAGGTGGAAAGACAACTACAGAAATATTTTATACTGTTGACAACTTTTATTATCTTGCAGTAAATACTGCCCTGCCTCATTACCCAACCTTGGGGTGAATTACTTATATTAGAGATATTTTTCAATGTTTTTTCAGGCTGAACAGGTTCCATATAGATTCTAAAAGGGCCCCAGTTGTGACAGAGCCTTCTCCTCTATCATTATCTCAGTCTGTTCATTTCCAATGTCGGCCTTTAAAAGCCATTCTGGGCAAATGGAATGAAAAGAAACTGAACTAAATCACAGTTAAATGGCAAGGCAGTCATTATGACAAATTTTAAATGGGACAGAACAGAACAGTTTGGTTTAAAGGACGGAATATAGTGAAAGCTTGACTTTATGGCTCTGCATGGCATGTTGAACAACCTAATTCACAAGTTTGAAAATGACACCGATGTCATGCAGAGTAAGATAAAGTGTGCCGTGGAATTTAGTTCAAAGCCAGCAGGAAATTAGAGTGGATGGAGGGGGATGATGTTAGTTAGAGGAGTCTAATCTCTCAGTCTGTCATTGGGTGGCTCTGCTGAACCGCTCCTGGAACGCACCGACGTCGGACCAAAATACAAACACCGAGGCAACGTCCTTGCTATCCTCAGCCTCTATCTAAGAGTATCAGTGTCAGCTTTAACTGGCCTTATCATCCCAACATTAGTGAGTGAGCCAGTGTAGTGAGCAGCTGCAGCTGTCAGATTGGTGGCTGTGAGTTGGAGAGCTGCTGGATGGCAGAGCTCACAGCCTGACTGGAAAAACAAGACGGCAGGAGGCCAAGAGTTTAGACGAGCTCTGTTTCCCCCTCGGTGGGAACTGCCAGGAAGGAGGCAGTTTGAGCTGGTCGGGAGGACATGGGCTCACAGTTCGTCCTGAACATTGTCTCTCTTTGGGAGTCATGTTTCACGCTAGGACTGCAGATCAAATATCCAAGGCTGCAACATAATTCCCAACAACTTCAGTTTGTTGTAAAACTATTTCCACTCGTTGAGCATGAAAAAGCAAATCAAACCACATGTCAGCATCTGAAGTTATATTTAGTCTACAGGTGGAGGAATTCAAGCCGGTTTCCTCACACAAACTGTGCAATTGTAGTTTTGAGTTTACTTTTTTGTTAGTCAATGTGATTTGAACATTGTCTATTCTTGTGCCAATACAACGCTTGAACTCTGGTATCAATTCAAATACTAATATTCCTCACATTGAGGATTTTCTTCTACACTTTGCTCTATTTAACAACAATCAGCCCAACTTGCTCCATGTAACAGGCATGTGCATCCATGAGAGAGAAATGACTCATAGCCAGCCTTCAAACTTTCTAAAATCATCACTGTGAACAATCAGCTGCTTTGGAGACAAATACCAATGAGATATTTAGAAAGCAGGACTGTGAAGTATCTCAGAGGTTTTTGAGGTTTCACACGGGCAGAGTGAATGTTTTCTATGACCAGGTAGCACACTTCAGTTACCAATCACAACTGTCCCATAGCAGCAAGGACTTAAACGTCTGGTCAGAATCCTGTTTACATGTTCTCAGATAAAACAGCATCTGATTAATTTAAGACTGTACCTCTTTTTACCCCCTTTGTTCCAGACCCAAAATCGATACTGATTATTGGTCATCAAAAAAGGCTGATGACCAATGTTTGGACCTGATATGCATTTGATGTTAACAGCAGGCAAATGCGTATTAAAATACTGATGAATGGGATTTCGTTAAATTTGCAGTGAATATTCTTGAACCACCATAATCACCATCAACACAACAGTCAGACTGCTGCAGACAGTCTCACTTGTAAACCATCATCCAGTGCCAGAAAAATGAATGACCCACATTAAAACAGGATATCCAAATATGGTCCTCTTTACTTTTTCATTTATTTTTCAAACACAGATTTCTAAATAGCTGACAGAGGCTACCCAGAAAGTATTTTGAGACTTGAAACCAAAACCCAGGGCAAAAACAGAAGCACAACTCAAACCAAGGGAGGCGGCAACCGCTGTCAGCCAGTCTACTGTGTAAACACTGACACACACTTGCATCAGCGGAACACACACACACACAGACACACACACACAGACACACACACACTGGAGGGAAGCCAAATGCTGCTGAATACTAGCAGCATGCATATCAAGAGGAGACAACAAAACAAGAGACACCTCAAGGTAAAGTCTGATGATATTCTTTCTTTCTCCGACTGTCAACAAATCCAGTGAAAAGACTCAAACCAACAATGAACTCATTCAACAAACAAGTATTGCCAGATATGTCTCTGTGTGATAGACTCCTATTGTTGCCCAAAAACACATCGCTGTGCAGTGGGCGACATGTTCCTTCATTACCATGAACACACAGTATGAAATACCAACATATGGAATAGTGCACGGCTGAAAATATTCCTCAACAGATGCATCATTTCCTCCTGTTGTTAGTCGTGTGTTTTAAAAACAGCAGTGCCCAGCTGTTTTTAGGAAACCCCTGATCCTTATGCAAAAATTGAAAAAGCACTGTTTTCCTGTTAAAACCACAGTCTCTACCAACCTTATTCCAGTGTACAAAGCTAAAGCTAAAGCAGGATGGAAATGGATGTTGCCATCTTGCACTGGTACGGTCGGTCCCGCCTCATGCTCGGCCCAAATGTGAGCTCATGTGAACTTCACACAGCTTAGCCTGCAATCATCACTGTCTTGGACACTCGCTGCATGTTTATCATTTTCTAGATCCAAAGTCATTACTAGCTGTGAGGTGTCTAGCTAGCTACTGCAGCGACATCACAACTTGTTTTTTCTCATAGAACGGTTCTGCTCTTTGTTTGCCAGCTACATCTGACATTTACTTACTTTATTAAGTTAAACAATCAAAACACAACTGATCTTACAAACGCCCTCCCTGCAAAGTTCCCCTTGATCCCTCAGATTACTAGTTTGGACAGTTTACAGCAGAACACCTCATTTAGTGGCATTAAAACTGACAATAATGAATTACGCAGGTAAGGAAAGGAGCAGTCCATTAACGTTTATTTGTTCCCGAACAGCTTCTGGGATTGCTTTATTCAGAGCATTGCTCAATTGCAGTGTCAATCATAACGATTTTCATCCTCTTCATAGCATAAAATAACACTAACAAACATGATAGGAAGTACCTTATATGAAAAAAATATGCTTGGGAAAAGCTGTGGGGTGTACTTTTTTACCTCAAGATGTGTCCATCTTTATATACCAGCATGGACAGAGCACAACATAATGAAGTGAACATAAACTGTTTTATTCAAACTGTCCATTTATTCATCTTTAATGTCAGTTTTTAGGTTTGAGTTTGTAAAAGACACTGCCTTCAACTGCAACTGGAGTTTCAAGGTTAGTTTTTAACATATATTAAATATTTTTTGTTATAGTTTTTATGAACAAAATGACCACTTTCTTTAGAAACAAAGGGAATTCAAACTGAATACTGCAAACAGGGAAATCACTAAGCACTGAAAATGGACTAACATCCTCTGTTTGGATCTGATTGGACAGCAGCAAATGAAAATCAACCTTATGCTTTAATTATACACAAATATCCAACAGGACTATCATCTATAGTCAGGCCTGCTTTAACTCTCTGTTCTGTCACCCTCTGTTTTGTCAACATGTTGTAGGTGAACAATCCTTAAACAAGTCAGTGTTGTTGGACAACAGGATGTAAAGCTGACAGCCAGCCGGGACAATGGCGGCATTGTTCAATGCTCTGAGTAACGGAGAGGAGGGGCTGTGCTGCAGGGCATCACTCACCTTGGGTGGTTTGAAGGGGTAGTCTGGTGTAAAGGCGATGTCCAGGAAGAACACTCCCCCCTCATACACGGATCCTGGAGGGCCCAGGATGGTCGACCTCCACTCATAGATGTTGTCTCCTTTAGGACCAGCGCTGCATTTGCAAAAATAAAAAGAAGACAAGGAAGAAAAAAAGGGATAAATTAAATCTACAGACATTTAGAGAGGAAACAACCCTTTAACCATGTAACTCAATTCTCTCTGCAGCAGCAGGCCAGTAAATAAATAAAGTGTGTGATTATCAGCTGTTAAATCAGCCTCACAATGCTTCAGTTTAAAGCTCTTCTCCATTAGAAGATTAGGAAACATTGCTTCAGTGTATGTAACAAAGACGGCATCTGTGAGCAGGAGAAATGAGGAGTATGATCAATGTCATGTGGATGACTGATGTGTCTGCATGTGCATGCACG
>NW_007578795.1:82267-133084 GCF_000690725.1 Stegastes partitus
AGCAGCAGCAGCAGCAGCAGCTCTGTTTCCTCACTGTTCATCAGCGTTTCACTGCTGGGCAGCTGGCTGCTGCCGAGCTCCATTGTTGCCTTGATTGTCGCACCACACACGCTATAACACACTCACACAAAAACACACACATACAAACACAGTCACACACACTCACACAGCTGCGAGAAAAGAGGCACTAATCCAATTCCATTTTCTATTGGAATTAGGCCAGATGCCCCTGTCGGTTTCTTGTATTACTTTTACTTTCATCATTTACACACAGAGAGAAAGCCAGAGAGAGCCAGAGAGCATGTGTGAGGCACATAAATGTAAGATGAGAGCGTGAGCGGAGTTGTTCATGTGAAACAGCAGCCTGTTGTAAAGCACTGGGCCACTGCAGACCTATTTCTTGTCAGCGTGTGTTTGGACATGGAGAGGAATTATGGGAGTGGGCTCGAGAAAGGATGCCAACATGTTCTCCTGGATGAATGAAAATAGTGTGGCGGGCGATAGTGTGGCGGGACCGATAGGGGACAAAAAGGCCAATACGTGGCTGTGCTCAGTGTGAGGAGACGGCCTGGTGTGACTCACTGGAGAAATCCATGTTTGTGTATCAAACAGTCTTTCAGTGCCAGTGGTTGTAGAAAAGCAGATTTGGTTAAACAACAATATGGTGACATTATTGGCAATCAGCCATTTTCAGCAACGTTTAGCAATTTCCTTCAGCTGTCAGCATTCAAATGCGTTTTCAGGAGAAAATGCATTTTCTAGTTCAAACAGCTCTCTTCAGTTTGAACCTCAGTATTTTAAATGTGCAAGTGTTCATCCACGTTTAAAGAAACTACGCCTTGACCCACAGCTTAGAAGCAAAATAGATCAATTTCTAAACTTCTGTCTGTCATCAAAATAATCAAAAAACGACCTCTATGAAGCTCCTGAGAAATGCTGTGGTCAGATAAAAGTAAAGCTTTTTTTTGCCTCATGTAATTTGCAGTCCTGTGGAGCTGATTTTAACTGTCTACAGTTTGGGATCGATGCATTAATCATGTCTTAGGGTGAGGGTTCATATTTTTGTATCTTCTGTTACAGTTTGGCCTTTTTGTTGGACACTATGCTTATAATTACTTTATATTTGTATCTCATTTTTTTTTCTATTTGAAAATAATTCCTGTAGGGCCCAAATAGCCGAATAGCCGACTATTCGTTCGCCGTGCTACAACGGGGATGATCAATATTCCCCCCTCAGCCCAATGGCTGAATATCCAGAGAACAGAGACTGCCATTGGGACCAGCCCTAATTTCCTGGGTTCTATGTATTTTAAAGCAGATTGATTATAGTTTTCGTAAACATGGCCGACCTACCAGCATTACTGCCTGTTTTGTTTGCATCTTGTGAACATATGAATAAATGTAATACGATGGTAACTGTATAGGAAGTAATTTCAGCAGAAAGCGTCTCACAAAAGCTCTGTTGAGAACAAAAGTAGAAAACTCTCAGTGAAACATAGCTTTTAAATAACCGGTTACTGCTTTAATAATTTCCTCTAGTATGTTTAATGTGCTCTATGTGGCAACCCACCAAGTCAATTTTGTTCCATCACTACAGTTAATTTTAATGAAAATCGACACAAAAGAGCCACTGTTGGAAGACGCAATCCACAAACTACCAGTGTTAGCCGTTAAAAACCCATCATAAATTAAATCCTATTGCCAGGTAGACATTTCAAATCGTCCTCTAGGCCTCTTAAGATGGGCCAACTGCTGGTTTTTCTGTTTTCTGAGTTCCCACAGTTGGGTCTACAGCATCTGGAAATATTTAGAGTTGTGCCGGCACCGCCTCCTTTTTCTGTTTCTGCAGTCTGGTACAACTCGCTCTGACAGGAGGACAGATTTGGGATCCAGCAGAGAAAAATATATATTTTTATCACGACCCGAGGCCTGTCTGAATGATGGAGGACACAGACCTCCAAGATCCAGCTCAGGGTTTGCTCTCTTATTTATCCAATGCAACTTGACTGTTATGTTTAATTGATGGTCTCCTATCTTTTAAAATCTCAGATCTGCTTCAAAACGCACGAGCACTTGAATCAGAAGTACAGAGTGCTGTTCATAATAAAGGCCAAACGACAGTGATGGACCCTGCTATTTCCCACGGTGTCAATTTCCACACTGGAAGTCATTAATAATGAGCCTGGAGCACTAAGAGTGCCCCACCAGAGGAACACGATAATTAAGATGAGGCTCTTTCTGCATGCTTTGGCTCCCATGCTACTGTGAATTCTCTATACAGCTGAACTCACAACTGGAAAATGAAAAGACCACAAATCTCCACAAAGGTAAACTGTACAATCCATCTGCTCTGTCAGAGGATGAACTTCAAAACAACAAACGAGACTCTCTAACTGTTTTGCAGACATTTTAAGAGTCTCATCAACTCCTGAATCTTAACTTTTTGTTCCATCAGTGACTAAACTCACAGTCTCACTGGCAGACAGCGAGCTCTCTGGCTCACAGAGCTATTGTGACAGCACTAATGCTTGTGTGCTCGAGCAAAGGCCTGCAAGCCGTGGCTACGTGCCCAAAAGAGGATGTGCACATGAACTTTGATGTGCCACTTTCTAGTGCGACAGAGTCGTGTCCCGTTGTTGTTTAGGCGCTCAGATTTAAGTCATTTACAACTGCCTTTGGATGATCCCAATGCTGACAATGCTCAAGATGTAGAAAGTACAGTTATTAGATCTTATTGTTAATAAGATGACCCTAACCCTAACCCTAGGTGTAGTGCTGCTGTAGTGCACTGGAATGATGCTCCACCAGTTCTTCTCCAAGTGTGGAGAACATCTGGAAGTCAGACAATTTTTTATAGCACTTGAAAATCCAATAATCATTAAAGAGTATGTCCGACAAGAGGGCCAATAAAAACAAAATATTAAATTTGTACTGACATTTAAGGAGTTGAATTGAATGAATTGATTCATTAGGTTGAATCGTGCACTGAGTGATGTAAGAAAACATCTTCAAAGCTGCCAGTAGCTGCAGGTAGCGATTGTGTGACGTAATTAATTAAATGTGGTTTTTCTACCGAGCAAAGTTTAGCTCGTACAGATAAAAAGGCAGCACTACAGTCTTTTATTTATCATTCACTCATGTAATAATTTCTTCATTTGTGGTGCATTTGCAAAGAAACACTACAAAGCCAGCGTGTATATTGTCTTTTAAGGCTCATGGTCGTACAGACCTTCTTTTATCAAGAACCTACAAATCTGATGGGAAAAACCAACAAAATCTGGAGAGGGAACAATTAAAAGTTCAATTTCCTTTTTGCTCTGCATCATTATTCAACAAAATGTCGGTCTAATTTAAGATTTAATGAACAGAATCAGGATTGGATGAAGACTAATTAATCAGGATTTGCCCCATGTGTTAAAACATTGGTTAAAATGTTATCACAGGTCACAAATACATGAAGGACTATACTGTACAGTTTTATGTATTCAGACTGCAGGGATGTTTGGCCTTTAAAGATTTGTATCACTTAATACCAGAGGGATCGGTGCATTAACTGCTTATGGCTGCATTTTTTCTTCCAGGAACTCAGCATGGGGTTTGTGCTGCCTTTGAAATTCAATATCATCCTGCTCTCACTGTTGACTGCTGTGTCATCCAACACCTTCATATAACCATCATTATCACCACCTTACATCCATTCCTGTCTTCCTGAAAACTATTTTTACTGTGCAGTCGTGCATCCAATACAACAATAAAATACAGGCACTTCCACTGTTGGCTACAGAGGACTGAGGCCGCCGCTGTGTTTCTTTGCCCAGGGCCACAGAGAAAAACTCAGAGCGCCTCTACAGTGTTCGGCACAGAAATGCTGAATGTGACTAATGTTTGAACTGTGTGGGTGTTTGTCAGTTGTGGCTTTTAGATAGTAGCCATAATCTCTTGTGACAGCTTGTTAGGACATCACACAGAAACAGCAGAATACTAGCTCACCTAGGGTTGTGAATATGTCATATTACCTTTTTAAACCTTTATTTACAAAGGAAGCGTCTAGTGGGCTGTGTGCTCTTTTCCAGCAGCCCCATGCTGCTCACTCAGACTCATACAGACAGACACATTGAGACAAGCAGCAGTGCAGCACAACCACAGCCTTGTAGTGCTGCAGCAGCAGCTGGGGGCTCAGTGTCCCACTCAAGGGCACCTCCACTGAGCTTGTTTAAGGCGCAGAGAGCGTAACTCACTCACTTTTCCTCACACATTCTTGCAGCCTGTTGGGGGATTTGATGAAATGTTTGGGGATCTGAAATGTTGACCTTCCACTTCTCGAACCCCAAGACTACTGGTGATACTTGACTTGATAATAGAAAAGCTTTTTATGTTCCAATATGTTTAAATGTGAGGTAGGCAGGAATCCAGAGTTGAAAAAGCAAAAACAAACAACCAGAGCACAGGAACATGCACACGCTTCAAACATGCAAACGTACTCAAACTAGAAGTCAACATTACTTCATTCAAACGCAGCTCTACTGAATGAAATCTTTGGTCTAAACCAACTGGGTGTAGAGTTGTTGCTCTTCATTCTCTCTAAACTGGCAAAAAAGTCGTGTGATTGGCAGAAGTCTCACAGCATAGATGTTCTTCAGACTGAAACGGAGCCAAGAGGAGGCACAAAAGTCTAGTTTCCTCTCAACTTGTAAAAGTACCGAAAGGTTAGTGACGCTCAAAAGAATACTGCCAACCTCAGCTCTGAGGGATGATGATTACCTCCTTTACATATCTTATTTGATCATCTACGTGGAAGATTCTCCACATTTTTTAGAAACTCCACGCCTTGCCAGGCATTTATGCAAACAATGACAAATCCAGTGGGAGATGGTGATTTGCAACGAGAAGGTCTTCCATAAAACTTAATTTAGGTTACTATCGTTTTAAACCTTTGTGCCCAAAAGTACGCTTAAACTCACACTGTTCATTCATACATTGCTACGACTTAGATTGTGTGCTGGTGTCGGGGTCAGCCGAGTGTATATTTGTGGTCCCCAGATAAAAAATCATAATCAAATCATTTTTTTCTCTCTGACGTATTTGCCCTTGACATTATTGAATTTTCATCTCAGGTCTCAAATATTTCATGGATATATTCATGAATATTCAACATCTGCAGAGGTCATCCCCTGACTTTTCATTCAGCTCCACGGGCCAACAGTTTAATCTCCAACACTTGGACTGATGATTACATTTGTGTCACAGTAATAAGTGCATGTTGTCCTTTGTTAACGAGAAGTTCATCTGAGTTTGAGAACTATGAAACGTCTGAAAAGCAAAATCAATGATTACATAAATAGCACTTTACTTTTTCAGCACTTCACTTTTCTAATGCAGTTAATGTCATCATATAGTTCTCACTTACATATCTGTTGCTTCAGATAAAGTCAATAATGTCCGATGACTATACTACTGTGACGATGGTTATGCTGACATTTAAAAGAGCGATCAACCCTACTCCATGCTCTGGAGCCATGAAAATCTCTAAAGATCTACATCTTGTGTGCAAAAGTCATTATCTTTTGAACAGAAAATCCACATCTTCAGCACATAAGGTAATAAGTCAAATGCTTCATAAAACTACAGCAGCACTGTCAACATTTGATTTTAGCTTAGAAGTGTGAGCTCTGTGACCTCTGCGCTCAAAGTGGCATCATTTATCATTTTGCCCTACGGGTGTATCAATGATTGCTTTAGCTAATCAATTTAGCTAATGTGGTTGTGTGACAGAGGCGAGCGTCGACTGTCCATCTCTATCAAGTCACTACTGGTTTTAAACCCAGTGAGACTGTGTGGGATTCTGGGATGGTTACATAAAGAGAAATTTGCAAAACCTTTTCCATTTCTTTGTGATGACTTTGCCATCACTCAAGTTTGTGGTTTACTGTTGAAGGGCTTCGCATGAGGTTTTGCTTTTTCTACCATTTATTATTTATATGCTGGAAATATTCTCAAGACAGATGCAATTTTCAAAGCATCACTTTTTGTGTAGCTTGCTTAAGGAATTGCTGCCTTTTGTTATTACATTTGATTCATTTTGTTTAGGTGGTAAGAACAGCAAAACACTAACCTGAAGCATGAACCTTGACGTCAACACTGTGAATACTATATTTAAAAGGGAAGGCAGTCAATAAGAACTCTTTCCCTGTCTTTATAAGGAGATAATATGTCATTTTTCTAATTTTAGTTGGTTGTGCTTCCTCCAAGTGGCCAAACATAAATGACAAGTACTAAGTATTTAATGGACTAAATGGAGGAAACAAGGGCTGGTCATTGAGTAAACATTCAAGTGCAGTTTTGGGGACTTTTCCATTTCACTTTATAAATTATTTAAATCAAGTGAACTTCATCCATATAGTCCAAAATCACAAAACCTCAAAAGACTTTTTAAAATCACATTTCTTCCTTTTCACCTGCAACACAATTCACTATTTCAAGAAACCAAAACTACAAAGAAACTTTCTGGTACAATCTCAAAAACACTTAAGTAGAACCAAAGAAGTCATGCAACTGTTTTTAAAAACTTTAAAAAAAACCGAAGGCCTGGGTTTTTTCCCAAGGTTTTCATTGTTATCTGTCTAACCAAGGACCTCAAACGAACCTTTGTTCTTCTGGGTGTGAAACGAATCTAACACGGCTCGCAGTCTGTTTGCTTACAGTGCTTTTGATGCCTTTGACACCTCAGTATCTGGCCCACCAATACACTGTTATTATTGTAGAAGCACCTCAGCTATGTTTCTACGCTCAAGGGCACTGCGCAAATGTCAGTGACTCACTGGGGAGTGAACAGAGGCTGCACCACACAAATCTATTACAAACAGGTAAATAAAGAAATGTGGCTCACACACACTAAACCCAGTTGGGAGAAAGTCAGAATCATTGCCAGTAAGGTGGGAATGAAGACTTCTAGACACTGTCCATGTGTGAACAATCCCTAAATGGGAGTCAAGTGTTTGGACTACTGTTGATGTTCTGTTAGTGGGTGAGCCTGACCATCCAACAAAGTTTTGACCCTCTTCCAAGTTTTTGTTAGCAAAAGCAAGCTAGAATGAAACATCTGTCATTTCTCTATGTGGTGTCAGCCCACCTCCTCTGTCCTCTGTGTTCCTGTCTATGACCTGTAAATCTATCTCAGCACGCTCCCTTGAAGGATGTCTCCATTCTTAAAATACATCTTGAGAAGAGAGGAGTGTAGAGAAAGGAAGCTCACCACAGGAGCTATGAATGAGGCTGCATCAGTGGAAGTCTTTTCAGGACTGTTAATGCTTAAAAGCATCACGACATTCAAACCATGTCTCTGAGGACGACATCGTTGTCCCGTTACGTCGCACTGTGAATTGAATCAAAAGTAAATGTACATGATCAGACGTGACACTGAAACCACTGACAGGTGAAGTGAATAACACTGACCATTTAATAAACACTGTTATTTTCTTCTGGGAAACCTGATGTCTTTGGGTTTGTGTGGACATTATTTTGACATGTACCACCCATCTAAGCATTGTTGCAGGACAAGGACAGTCCGGTTTGGCAAACTGATGGCAGTGGCTTCCCCAGCAGGCACCGAGCCAAACAGCAAAAACTGCTCAGGAACAGCTTGAGGAACACGAATAAGAGCCTAAGACATTGATTCTAAACTCCTCAGAACCCACTCCAGTTGAGCATCAATGGATATACCAGAAGCCTAAACCAGCAACCCACAAGGCCTAAAGGATCAACTGCCAATGTCCCGGTGCCAGACACCACAGGACACCCCCAGAGGTCATCTGACAGAGATCATAAAATACAGCAGTGGGCTACAACATCACAATGGATGGATGCAGCTCCCTGAAATGTCATATTCCACTCACGTTGCTTTCAAACAACAACTCCAAAGCAAAGACGTCTTATTTTGGTAAATTCCTGTTGCCTCCACTTTTCTCTCCTTACATCTCTTGTATCTCCTGTAGGAGGGACAAAGCTGTATGGAGAAGAGGTGAAGAAAGGAACTGAGGATGCACAAACAGAAATGAAAATAAGGGTTTGTTGTATAACAACATAACCTGGTTTCCTCCTTTGCCCCAGATGGACATGAGTCATGGTGACTTTGGGGGTGTTGTCACGTGAATGTACATGTACAGTATGTGGTTTTGGTACATTTGATTTTGCATCAGCATCCATTCTGTGGACGACAGTCAAACTTGATTATAAAAACCACGATGAATGATTAGAAAACGTGTCTAGATCAGATCTGATTGTACATATTCTTTTTCTATATCTTCCTTGGTTCTAAACCGAAATACACGACTCAAAAGAGCTTTCTCCTGGCACTGTTGATGATGTTAACCTCAGTCCATATCTGATCATGTGTAGATGATCCTAAAGGCTCATTAGGCTTCAAATAAAATTCAGCATCAAGAACACCCTCTCTCACACATTGGAACCAAGAGAAGTACATATTAAAATATGTGTAACTTGATGAAACCAACAATCTAAAAACATGCCTAGTTTATGATCAGGCTTAAGGTTGAATGCAGGCAAAACTAAGTTCAACTTCCTGAACGCCTCCGAAGAAAGACTGTGCAAAAGTGTGCACCGTTATTCCTATTGATACCATTCATTGTATCAAGGCTACAGAGACACACAAAAGAGAGTTCTTGGTGACAGATCAAGGAGGTGCTGTGATGCAGCCAAGGCTCTGAAGGCAGGCTTTTCACCCGACCTGTGAATGTGGCCATTTGGAAAGCTTTTCCTTCAGATGTGGTTTAAAAACACTCAGTAGGACCTTGTTATTTTCAGTGATGCTGATGTCTTTAACCCTGACCTGACATGACCGACCCCTTACTACCACTGGGAACATTAACAGAGAGAGTGTTTAACATGCATTTATATATTAAATCTGAACTTATTCAGTCACTCAAGGATCTAAGAATAAATCTCATTAGGGAAAACTCAGTAGGTCACCAGTATTGACTGACAACTATCAGCTAGTTCTAGCTAGTATTATGAAGCCATAAAGCTCTGGGGGCTGCCCTTTGCTGGTTAGCAGGATTTGAAAGGCTCATTAGCGAACACTAACCAGCATCATCATGTCATTTCTTTTAATGAAGGTTAGTTTCAAGGTCTCAGGGAATAATCCACTGTAAAAAGGGCTTCAGAATGAGGTGAAATGTGTAAATCCCCTCGAGATAGAAGCTCTTTGGATTCCTTTGTTGCCTGAGCTGAAAGGACTAAGTGTTGGCTTGTGCAGACCTTTGTCCCTCTTCACGTGCTTCAGCTATATGTTCACAATGCACAAGTTCACTGGTAGCGGAGGTGAAAAGAGCAGGCGACAGAAGGCCTGATTGGACGAAGGTCAAGCTTGGTGCAACTCCAACACCCTCTAACCTTTGAATCAGCACTAAACCAATTGCACGTCCCCATTGTCTTGAACACGTTGCCTAGCAACATTACATCCCTGCAGTGACTCTGTGCATGTGTGTGCATTTTGTGCTGCAAGAGGAATTTCCATGGAAACAACAACAGCGCTACAAGCAGACACATCAGTGCTGCTTGACTCACCTGAAAACTGTTTGGCCAACAGATAAAACATAAAGGCCAATAAAAGAATGAATTGTCTCACGCACTCATTTTTGTTTATGGCTCATAATCTCCAAATAGGTCCTTCAGGGACAAATCAACAGACATTAGGCTATTAAATTAGCCAACAAGATCATATGAAAGGAATCAAGACACAGATTACTTCCTAAATGTTAATGACAGCTCATGGGCAGGCATCAAATCTAATACACTCCCTGCATGCTTGTTCTAATGATGCCTCTAATAAGATGTGAGACCTGCATCAATATAGAGCAGTTTTAAATGAATTAGGCCATTCAGGCTTTGTGCATGATTTGTTTTGATGGCAAACACTGACAGTGCAGTCATGGGAAAAGCAGCAATTATCCCCAACTCAGCTACCTCACATCTTATCTTTATAAAACACACTGACAACCTGACGGCTCTTTCACACAGGATGCTGTTTGGTTAGTGCTCGTGCTACTTATGCGATACTTGACTAAAGTAAGGAAAGTAAAGAATAGTCGGATGTCGTGGGGGAAGAAGCTCATTATTATGTTATTATACACGACCCCAGAAAGTGCTGGTTTCTGATTGGCCAGGGGGTGTTCGTTATACACCAGGACACCTCTGGACCAGGGAAAAAGGGAAAACTAAAGTCTGAGTAAATATACTAACATGACATACTATGTTACCAGTTAACCTCAAACACAGCGTTTTCCTTTTGTTTTGTGGGTAAGAGCATTGACTTTACATAAAGCTTGATGAACTCTCCATGATGTCACACAGTATAGTGGAATTTGGGGACACATAAGACAGGGTTTTAAAGAAATCATTTATTAGGTCCTAAATAGAAGGCATCAAAATAAGTATAATTTGGGAATCTAGCTAAGTATGGTTAAATATTTCAGCATGACTGGCAATCTGAGCTCTGTAGGGTGGTAATGATTTAAATTTTTCTTTCACTGAATTTCAAAATTGACCTGGTGTCAGTTTGGAAAAAAAAAAGGATCTAAACTCAACTACCTTTTTCTAAGACTTTCACACATTCATCACTGGATGGAGTTAACCCCGTTGCTCACTGACTGAGATCAAGACCCATGTTTAAAGACTTTGGAAAGACGAACACACATCTAGTCTATAATTGTTTCAAAGAGTTGATCTCATGTTGAAACTATCTGATCAATAATAAATAAGGAAGATTAAACATCAGTTGGTACCAAAAAGGAATCATGTTACAGAAAATGTATTTTAGTGTTGCTGAAGATAAGTGACATCACTGAACAGACTGTATGAATAACCTCCTGAAGGCTTCTCAATAACTTGCCGGCACACTGTACGTCTCCCTTGTAGCCTATTACGCTGCATTCACAGTGATAATTTAAGCAAATGATGAGGTTGGATATCTCCATCTTCTTTTCACACATTCAGCCACTAAAGGGAAGCAAATGTGTTTATGATAACCTTTACCGTTGCTGTAGCCAACAATGTCTCCCGTTATGGAGCAGAAATGGTCATTGATTAACCCTCCTCTTCTCACTGCGTGGAACTGCAGCCAATAAAACACCACTACAGAGAGCACAAGACAAAAGAGGGGAGAAAAAAACCACCACAAAGGTGAGAGCAGAGTGGGTTTGGTGGTTTTTTTGCTTGGTGAAGCTCCGAAGCTTGAGGAGAAAAAATAATATAAAATGTATACTCTTATATTATAATTCATATTACTTTAAATTAAATAAAAGCCATTATTAAAACAATAAAAGGTTAAAAAACATTCAAATTAAATCCTGTTTTATACACTTCTATGTCTATACTGACATCAGTCAGCTGTTGAACTGGATTGAATCTGTTTCTTTGAGCAGCGACTCATCTTTCTGATCGCGCTCACCACTTATTGAGTCACTGCAGAGGGAGATGAAAGCAGGCTGAAGATGTGAATAGTCTTCAGAGGTTTGGCCTTGGACTTGAGCAGGGCACCAGACAAATAGTGCTGATGCAAGGTTTCCACACTGCTTTCGAATCAGAGGAAAATCTTCAGAGCAATATATATTTGATCCTTCTTTTAGGCCTCAAACTAGAATCTGTTAATCAATATTGCTAACTTAAAAAGTGACTCTTCAGTCTGGCTATATTTAGAAAAGCTCCAGGGTTATTCTAACCTGTTAGAAGCTGTCATAAAATATTATTATGTTATCAAACTTTGATAACTCTCACAGCAGTTCAGATAATGTGCTGAGTCATTCTTTTCCTTACATAGTTGGAAGTTGTACAGTAATAGGCTGCAGACCACTTTGTTATTTCTGTATTATTATAGAGGTTTGTTCATCTTTGTTATAATATTACAAAGCATTTCCAATAATTGCTTGACATTAACTCTTACAGCCCAGTGGACACTGCTTCCAAGTTCACATCCTTTCTTCTGGGTTAAACTTCTCTCTAAGTATTCATTGCTGCGAGGCGTTGGGCACGTCAAATGAAACCACTCCACCTGGCCTTTCTAATGATGCTAGTTGCTCATCTGTGTAACAAACTATTGGTAAAAATAAAAAGATATTACATTTATATCAAAGTTAATGCTTGTCTTAAACTGCACACAGCTCTGTGTCCATCTCCACAACCATTACACTGGTCTGATTTACAGCAGCAGTGTTAATATCTATGCAATGCAATCACACATAGAACATCCTGGAGTAAAGAAATAAACAAACAAACCAATGACAGTTATTTTTATTTAGCCCTAAATACATATTCTTCCTAGTTTCTAGTTCATACCATATCCCACCATCATGGTTCTGATATGAACAGATTCATGAATCTCACCGACACAGTTATGACACAATATCTCTACTGCCTGCATTTATGGCTTCACAACTAATTTTAGAAATTATTTTACCTCTAAATATAAAGCCCAACAAAAAAAAAAACATTATTATATAAAATTATGTAAAATCTAAGCAGCCAACATTGTTCTGAAAAAAAAAAGGGGGCGCAGTTTTAATGGCTTGTCCTTATAATAACCAAGATGGTTTAAAAGCAAAGGCAGTGAAATTACCATTAAAACAGCCCAGAACTTACAGGATTAAAGATATTTTACCCCACTTGTATAAGTCACAAAGGTTTACAGTGCCTCAGTCACTTATGGATGAGGATGCAAATATTATGTTCAACATCCCAGCCTGTCTGTAATAAAGCCTGAAAAATGTCCAAACTAGGAAATGAATTAGATTCATGTTCGATAAACATGTTAGAATACTGGGGAATATATTTCTGCTGCCCCCTCCATGATGCCTCCTGTTACAAAAGAACAATAACTTCTAATAATTTGTTTAACTGTAAACTAAATGTTATAATTCATCCTACATCCACCCAACCGGTCGAGGCAGATGGCCGTCCCTCCCTGAGCCTGGTTCTGTCGGAGGTTTTTTTCCCCTGTGGGGGTTTTCAGTTCCTTCCCACCAGCAGACTGCTGAAGCTTATAGGGAATCCAGATGTTTGGATTGTTGGGTGTTTCTGTCTCTGCCTTAGTTAAGCGCTATGAGATGACTTGTTGTTGTAAATATGTGCTATACAAATAAAATTGAATTGAACTGAATTGAATTTCAATTACATCCACCCCCCAGATACGCATATTCAGTGTCCCACATCATGACGACTGCGTCTATCTGTATGTAACGCTCAGAGCAACGTGCTGCTGTCAGTGATGCAGGTTGTTTCAGCTGCAAGACGGATGGAAAGATTTAACACCAAGATGGAAAGCTGTGTGTCTCTGAGTATTCTCAACTACTTAAACAAAATGTAAGTTTGAAGGAGCTGATATCCATGGTAACAACTCAGGCAAATCAGTGGCGCACACTGTTGGAGAAATGGATTGCATTTTCCTGGGATCAGCACTATAGTCTATTCATTAGCTTTGATTTTGTAAAACACTCACACTTCTGGCTTTTGAATTCTGATGATGTACTGCATAACCCTTTTACTGAATCTTGTTCTAATGAAATCTTGAAATGTACTGTAACAAGTTATGAAAGAAGGGCGATTCTGAGGAAAATTTCAGGTCATTCCTTTTGGCCTCAGATGTGGTGTTCAGAAAAATCAGAACGGTGTCAGTGTGACATTCCTTTGCCAGAAAAACGCTCTTTTATCTAAAAGGCCCCTTTCATCTTTTGTAAAATGTCTTAAGTCAAAGTTCTTTCATCCACTTCAAAAAAATCTGAGGGTATAAAATTCCACACTGGCGAGAGGACTGAGATTTACTGGTGGTGTGTGTGTGTGTGTGTGTGTGTGTGCGTAAAGTCGGGAGCGTCTCATCTGGTTGAAAGGTAACAAAATCCAGCAGCAGCAGCAGCATCACCCCAGTGAGCTCTGCAGAGGTGAAGCCTCTGTTTAGAATTAAGTCTGCGCTGCCTCCGGTGCTACCTCCAACTTTCAAGCCTCATGCTACAAGAAATAAACACTTTAGCTGAAAATGTTGAGACAGCGCCTGAGGTGAGAGTTCTTACACTTTAAATAAATCTGGAGAAGTCGAGGAATGACAGGAAAACCACTGAACACAAACGCTTCACGTTCTGACAAAATGATATCTGGTGCTCAGTGCGTTTTGTGCAGAAGGATGATCTGAATCATGAAGTCATAACTGCCTTATGTTTGTCCAGATTGTGACCCGAGCAAATCCATGGCTGTGAGTGTCAACACCTAGATGGAGTCAACAGAAACTATCCTTTTCTTACCATATAATAGAAAAAATTTATTCTTTTTAAGATGGAAGACCTATAATAGTCTCTAACTAATTCTGCTTTGTGCACATCTGCAAACATACCACAGTTTTATAAATCAGGTTTTTTAATCCAAATGTTCCAACCTCATGACCAATCAGGAAAAGATGAAATGCCATCAATATGATATCATCAGGGTTAAAACTGACTCCAGGGTGACAGAAGACATCATACAGTTGTTTTCTTGTATGTAGTAAATAGTACAACTAGCAACCAAAAAAAGCAAATTTCAAGTGAACAAACTGGTGACGTACTCCTTAAAAATGTCCATATGTGCCAGATAGACCAGGAACAGAACAGGATGAGCTTTATAATATCATTAGGTTGGGATCAATATGCAGCTGAAGCTGTATGAACATCTGGAACCTGAAATGTCTCGTTAAGTTAGAAAGTCCACATGGTACGCTGCACTGCTGCAGCTTTTGCTGTCTGCTTTGTACACTTGTTTGAAAGTAGAACAGGAGCTTAAACGGTTCCTACAGAGAACTCAAAAACAATAGAAACAATTAGAAACAGAACTCAGCAGAACCATCTCCAATCAACTTTTACTTGCTTTCTTATTCTGGAGCTTTCAACAACTTCATTGTGTGTTTATCATGGAGAAGAAGTCCTGAGAGCGATCAGGATAATAAAATGTTTGAACACAGTTCCACGTCATCTGCAGATGAAGACTATGTAATACAGCCGAAAGCTCCAGAACAAGTAACTAAGAAGACCTAAAGCACAGGCAGTCAAAACTATTATTATTGTAGATCAACCTCATATATACAGCAATGAACTAGAAACTTTGTGATCTTCACTGGAGTGTAGAACAAAAGTCTGTGTGATGAGCTTCCACAATGTGAATTTGTTTAATGGATCAACCAGGCCGAGCTGGAACAGGATGTAAATATGAACTTCACACGGACACTGACACACCGTTTACAACATCCACCGTGTAGTGACGTCATCTACCTGTGACAACACATCAAACTGATTGACAACCAGTGCATCCCAGACAGACGGCAGCCGGTCAGAACGTTGACGCTGCTGCAGCACCGTAGCAACAACAAGCAGAACAGACAAAACCTTTGCTGCTGTTGGGTTCAGGGTCTGGTGGTAAAGGTGCACATCTAACCTGTGTGGTGTGGCTCAAATACATTCTGGTGTTTTTGCCAGTTTGCTTCAGTTCACTTGGGATGATGTGAAAGCTGTCAGTTGAACTGTCTTGACCAAAAAAAGAAAATTCACAAAGACACGTTAAAAAAAAACTGCTCTATAGACTAAACCGATGGTGTGAAACTGCACGCACAACTTCAGCTTGTCAATCTTTTTTTAACCATTACTCTTTTAAAGGCATGTATTGGTTTCATTACATTTTCATTTATTTGGTGTTTACCTTACAGTTGCTTATAAAGACTGACTAAGTGCTGAAGATGTGCGCCCTGTGAGCAGTTAAACTGTCAGCTGTTGCACATTAGAGTTTAAACGTATGACAACGAATGAAATGGATGAAAAATAAAACATCAGTTCAGATCAGATCCACTGTAAACTGGCATGTAACAGATGAAAACAGTTTAACTATTAATTAAAATGTAAAGGATGACATCAGAATGTAAAGGTCCAACACTGTGACAACTTTCAGCAAATTAATTAGTCTCACATGTCCCCTGAATGTCGTTCATTACTCAGCTCAAGAGAGGCAAGATGAATGACAGCAGTACCACAGATTGTATTTTACATCCCCAAGTTTACAACAGACAATAAAAGTGGATTTTTTTTAAACCACATGTCCCTAAAAATATAAATTTAAAGGATTGATGGCTGGATTGTAAAGAGTGGGATCCATGAGAGTAAGAAGAGTTTAAAGTTGTTTTGAGAGAACTTCAATTATTAAACTAAAGGCAGCTAAAGGTATCACAGTGACCCAAGAGAAAGCTGAAAAGTCGACTCTGCCAACCACACTAGGTCAGAGTCTGTGCTGTATAATACACCCAGATGTCATTAATCACCATGTGCTTCCTACTTGCTCACACTGTAATACACTCCTCATGCCTCGTAAGCACCACTTCAAGTAAAGTGTAGCTATTATTATCTATACAAGATGAAGCCTTAGATGAAGCCAAATGATGTTTCAATAATACAGCAGTTTCTATCCCTGGTCGATCTACAAGACCTGACTCTGCCATTACATGGTCCTCCAGAGGCGAGCGCACATCCTCACCAAGGTCACAGAGACCTGCCGACTCAGCTCGCTATTGTGAGCGAACGTCCTGCGCTACTCATTAGCTATTCTCTCATTATCGTATGCACAGTTGATGGCAGGCCACTCTCACAGAAATGAACACATTCTCTGTGGGGCAAAATTGAATGAGTGAGGAAAATTGCCAAGTTACTGTGAAAGAGAAACATGTTGAGCAGTCTGGGTGAGTAAACACAGTGCTGTCAAGACTGAAGCACGATTACATTAGTATTATAAAACATACTGCGCTGAGCTGATTGTGAGAAGAGAGGGTGTGGGCGCATCAAAGGAAACACAGGGTGACCTTCCAGGCTAACTAAATAAAACTATCTCTCAGTGCCCTCCCCATAGTCATCATGGCAACATTGATTAGGTTGCACTCTCAACATTGATTTTACGTCACTCCTCTATTGAGATGGGCTCCCATAGACTGCAATCACTCACAGCCAGAAACATTCAGTCCATCTGTAATTCACTCTCGCCTTTGTTCTCCTGATCTTCCTCCCAACCCTGCTCGGATGCATCCAGTTTGAAGTAAAGTGTGAAAGGAACGCACCGTGTTTTGGGATTAATTTCTGACAAAAATCACACAAAAAAGATTTCATTCAGATATGCAATTTGTCACAATCCTGGCTTCATATATCTATTTATGTAATATTAAGTGTTTTCTGCTATGTACATGTTCCCTAAGGGCTCAATTAAAATACAGCGGGAGCCAAAACACAATATTTGGTGTCTAACATGCAGGATGGAGCAGTGGTACTTTCAACTCTTTCACAAGCTGCATCAAACATAGATTTTAAAACTTATGTTGCAGGAACCTTAATTAATGATCATTCTAAGGGTGACAGCCAACAGGCACCACGTATGACTGGCAGGTGCCTAAATAGAAAATTTAAAATCAGTCATGAGTGTATAGTTTAAAGTGACGAGATGCTCTGTTGCAATTTGTTTAAATTTAGTTTTATGTAAACTTCTATGCAGACTAATTGTGTTTTTGACAAACCCAGCCGTTTTCAGATGTTAATTAAAAGGGAGAAATGATGCCACCTCCACGGGGGGTCGGACTAATTCTTCCTTTGTAATGTTCCATACATTTAACAACCTTTCTTTGTGTATGCATGCTCATCAAACTACCATCCACCGTGCCAAAGAACAGCAGAACCTCACCATGTCTCACACAGAGCACAAGGTGGAACTTCCTCAAACTACGTACACGAGCCATATTATTTATTTATCTGTCCTCCTCACACCATTACCTCATTCAAAATCAGTTTCAAGTTCTGAGAATATAATTGACCACATTAGAACTTGAAAGTCTATATGCCACATAAACATTAAAATATCTTCTTTTAAAATACATATTGAAATAAATGATAAATGATCGTTTTTCTTTTTCTCTCTGCAATTTAGATCTGTAGAAAACCGCTTCAAATATATTGGCCTACATTTTAAATAAAAAATTCTAATATTGGCTCATTCACACTAGTTTGTAGTGACTTCATTTCTGTGAGAGTAAGAAATGAGAATTAAGTGAAGAACACATTACAGTGATAGATGGTGGGTGGAACAAAACACTGTCTGTAAACTTAATGCGACTGTAGTTAATGTGCCGGCATTCAAAAAAACCCTGACCTGTGTTTGAGACGTTATTTTGTTTGCCTGCCTGACTTTGGTGGAAAATGGACTAAAAACAAAAAGTATTCACAGAAAAAGTGCGTCTAAAAAAAGAGGGTTTAAATGTCCAGAATGAAGAAAGTGCATTTTTGTTTTAACCGTCAAAGCAATATCAAAGTGATGTTAAAATCTACACACGGATGAGTCTAAACACTACAAGCACTCACAGATGACGTCAACAACGTTAATTATCTCTGATATGCTTTGACTGATTACATGGAGAGAAGGGCTGAAGCTAAGATCACAGCAGTTGTGACAGGACCAACATGCTGTCGCCTGATCACTGGTTCAGTGTCTCTGTGACTGCAGGGCTTGTCGGGTGCTCCTGGTCAGCAGTAGTCTGGTGGACAAACAGAGTGTTGTGAGGTGTGCTGGAAGTCTGACCTGCACAGGCTCCAACTTACAACCTACAGGACTTAAAGGATCAGCTGATAGATAAAACAGGGCACCTTCAGAGGTCCTGTAGAATCCATGCCTCAATAAATCAGAGCTATTTTGGCACCAACCAAAGGAACATTTTAGGAAGCTGTGGTCACGACGTTGTAGCTCATCAGTATATCTCACCTAGTATTTTACAATAACACTGTTTTCTGAGTATCTTAGACATACGGCCCTGGTGTCCTGCCACCCTGCCTCTTTAGTGCCAGCTGCTGGGGATTCGTCACCTAAATGAAATCAAAGCCCTGGCAGGAGGCTAATCCTCGGTGTGTGTGGTGGCTGCCGAGGCTAGGGGCTCGGCCTGGCTGTCTGTAAAAAGCTCCCTGCCAAAACAGTAATGGAATCTCACCGTAGCCTTGCTCTGCATTGGAACTATTTGTCCCAGTGCCAAGATTTCACTGCTTACCCACACATGAGCCCCTGGGCGGTGAGCTAACCCCTCACCCCTGCAGGAGGAGGGTTACATGTCTGTAATACGGCGCTGCAGCGACTCAGGGAAGGAATGAAGGATCCACCTGGTGATGATTTACACTGATCCATTAGCTCTTCTTAAAACAGCATTAATGCCTTTTTCCCTGCTGAACTCCCTTGAAAATAAAAGTGGAGACACCCCCCATTAAGCACCGAAGCTTGAAGGTGATAGCCGATGAAAGCGGACCACAAAAGGGCACATTAAGAATTCAACAGCTACTGCAGCCACATCAGCTGGAAAATCAACTGAGACATGCAAGGAGACAATTAACCAGAGATTTACTGTGTGGAGGATGATCCTGCGAGGTACAGGGAATCTGCCACTTCCCCTTATAGTCTCCTATGAAAGATACCCCTTGATTAATGGTAGCTCGGGGCCGTGCCAGTGCAGCGACTGGTATCAGAATGGGAAGGCCAGTAGCATGAATGGCTCCCACAGGCTCCATAGTGCTGCATCTGGCATGCAGGTGACCTACAATTGGCTCATCACAGTACAACTACCTTGAAACTCCAACTATCTTTGCACTGAGCGGTTAATTAATCTTATCAAGGGCAGACGTGTGTGTAGCGAGGACAGCTGAGGCGACAGAGTGAATGAAAATACTCTTTGGTGGTGAATGATAAGAGCTACAGATACCTTTTAGATAGGCAGCAGAGAGGGATCAGAACTGCCCGAGATGCAAAGAGGAGGGATGATTTGGAGCACAATCCCTGAGTGATAAAAAGTATATGACTCCCACGCCTGCCGTGGCATTGTCTGCTGACTGAAACACATTACGGTCTGATTTTAAGGCGGCTGTGAAGTGTACGTTACAGTGGAATCTGTGGGTGCAGCCTGGCTCTCACTGCACTATTGATTCAGCAGCACTGCAGTTTAGAGAAGCATTGGCTGGATATGAGAAATGGAAAATAAACAGAGAACCAAGTGGGAGCTGAGGGAGCTCCATGGGAGCAGACCAACAGACACTGAACCAGTTACAGAATACAGATTCTTGGTTTTGGCCCCAAAACTACCCGCTGCTTAAGACTGTAGAGAAACATTTAGTCTGTATTCAAAGGCAACACTGTAAGCCTGCACTTTCAAGGGTCTGTCTGTTTAACGGTTACAGTTTCACTGTTTGAATCAATTCTGGCAGACTTCTGAGGCTCATTCACAGCTCAAGTGAGTTCAAAAACCAAACAGATAATAAAATCTGACAGAGCAACCAAACTGATCTGACAGAAAATAGAAAACAAGTCTAAAACATATCAGTTGTTTTGGGTTGCTTTAGATCGATAAAGGAGAATGTCACTGATGCAGCCAGTTTACTAGATGTGTGAATAAGTACCCAGCCTGAGAGATCAGCTCAGCTCTCTGGGTGTGGGACGTTTCAACAAGTCTGAGGAAATTACTCACACAAATGACGTCACTTGAGTCAGCTTGGGATTGTAAATGAGAAATTTTCAAAAGAAAGCTTGTCTTGCAGCCCAGAAGCACAGTCTGGCTCGTGCACTCATCTATATTTTCCAGTCATACCACAGATCTTCTGAGTGGTTATGTTTTTATGAATGCAAAAAAAGCAGCAACAGTGCTGAAGACGAGGGATTTTTCAGTCATTACAAGTCCTCAAACCTGAACAACCATGATGATCCCAAACCTGGGACACTTTCTCTTCTTTTTATCTGGCACTTTGTTATTAGCTTTCACTTTCTCTCTTTTTGCAATCACGTCTTCATGTCATGTGTCTACAGGACAAACACGGTAAAGATCATCCATGTGAAACAAAGATGGCTGTACATGGATGGATTTAGGAAAGCTTTGATGCAAATTCTTGCCAGTGAGGTCTCAGCTGGATTGAACTAAGTTGTTTTAGAAAAACAACTTCCAAAAGTGTAAGAAATAGGTGGTGTAACACGTACAGTCTGTTGTTCAACACAACTAACAGTTCAGTGTCTGTTTATCTACAGATTAATTTTACATCATCAGAAATATTATCTGATTATTTCCACAATGTGAACTTACAGCACAAAACTTTTGTCAGGAGAAAAAAAGTCAGTTGAGTTTGTTTACATCAGATTACACATAGCATACATGTTGGATAATGTCGACCAAAAACAAACAGAGAAAATACAACCTTCCATACATACTGCATTTTAACACACAGCATGGCTGTTCAGAAGTAAACATATCTCACACAAATGACAATAATTAGCACAATAGACCCTCAAACAAGGTTCAGGGCAGAAAATGCGAGCCTGAAAAGCAGCGTATGCATTTATCTTTCAGGCATCAATAATTGACCCTTGGCCTAAAAAGAAAGACAAACAGACTGGTCACCAACACCACAGGCTAGGCAGTTTATCTGGCTGTCTTTACTGAGAACACACATTTCTGTGGCAGTATCAGCCTCAGGTATGGACGATGACTGTTGTCAGTGAAGCACAGCTTCACCTTATCGTCCCCTCTTTCCCATCTGGTTGGGTAAGTTAAGCTGTAACAACACAGCGTGATAAAAAGATGTCCAGGACTGTTGCTGTCAGCTGCCGACTGTATCTCTGCGATGACATGGGACTCTGGCTGCTAACCAGCCACAACCACACATGGCTCAGCCAATTTTAATTACTCACATTAACTTGCATTCTCAATTACGTTTGCAGCGTGATGGTTTAGGTAGCAGCTGGAGGAGTGCTCAGGCTCTAGAGGCTGTTAGAAATCTACATTTTTCACCTCTGTTTACACGGAGAGGCTGTCTGAGCTCTGCAGCAGCATCCTAGTTCACGTTATACAGTTGCACACATCCTCACATCCTTCAGTGGCAGCTTTTACAGGAGCAGCTGGAGGCCAAAGTCACTTATGATATCACAAATCAATACACTCCTTACTTCTTAAACAGTGATCTAATTCATGAATTGCTCTCTTTACTTAAAGGAGAGACCTTCCAGTGTGACAGCCTGGTGACACCAGAAGCTAGTACAGTTTTAGCTAAAGTAGCCAACTGCTTGCAAGCTTTGTTAGTGCAGGTCAATCATAAAAGCTTCCAAAGCTTGTCTGTATTTTAACTCTACTGTTCTGTGTACTTCCCTCTGGCATGTTGTTCACTCTTGTACAGCATTTTATGGCTGCCCAACATTTAGTTTCATTATTATTTATTCTGACAGTTATTTTTTGATTAACCATTTGTCAGCAAAATGTCAAAAACGGTGAAAAATGTCCATCAAAACTTGAGCTGAGTGACATTTAAATTTGTGTTGACTTGTCTGGCAAAAGTCCAAAATGCAATTACTGAGGTGATATAAAAAGGGAAGCGACACGTCTACCAGCTGTTGTTAAAAAGTTACTGCATGAACAACATGAAAATATGTGACTGTCTGTAAACTACATTTTATGGAATATGTTTTTATTCACTTGCAGAGGAGCTGAAATGAAAGGAAATTGCAAAAAAGAGACGTTGCCTTTACACTGAACCCAACGGCAAGCAAGTTCTGTGTGACGATCACATCTCCTGCTCCACAGCTGAGAAGAGTTTTAAGTGATTATGAAGATGTTATCCTGTAGCTGCTTGTAGATAACACTCCACTGTGTCACTAAATGGTGTTAGATATGTAAAGTAAAGCTTGCTGAGTGAAAGTTAGAAGATCGCAGAGAGAACATTTACATGCACACAGGATGCTGATAAATCAGATGACGCAAGAATTCAAACACATTTTTATGCATTGTATTGACTCAGTTGACCTTAAAATTCACATTTAAAGCATCACATTTCTTCCCTTCCCCAACCCCAGTTTGGAGCCATGGCTTACTTATTTTTAGTGTATTGCAGTGATACAAGCAATCATGCTGCTGCTTCCTGAGTTATTTTTAAATTTTTCTTTGAGGGTGTGTGGAAGCACAGAGAGAGGATAGACGCTGTAGAGAGAGACGTTTTTCCTTAAACCACACATTTGACAGACTCTTGCAGTGAAATATTCAGCTGACTTATTTAGACATAAACCCTGTTTGGACAGGATTTATTTCTCTAGGGGAGGTGGGGTCATTTTAAAAATACATGCCCTGGTCAGTGATTTTAATTCAGTAATAATTACAGGCTGCTCCTCCTGTAATTTCAATACAGCCCTGAGTCATGTCCTTGTATTTTGAAAGTGTTTTTCCCAAGGGAAGATCTTTTTTCCCTCTAACTGTAGAAACAGTCTGTGTCAATTTGATAGAAAGCTGCTAACATCAACATATGGGGATTTGGGACACAGTATGATGATAACAATAAATTAAAGTAATTAAAAGAACCTTTTAATGAGTCGTCCTGCTGAATGTCTGTGTGTGTTACGGGCTCAAAGTTCTGTTCAGGAGTAGGACTTGTATTTTCTTCCACTCATGTTAAACTCATCTGAATGGGGCTTTAGGGAGGCTATATAGAGTCAGTGTTCGTCAGACTTTGGTTGGAATTATTTTGAATGCAAGATGCATCTCTGAGCTTCATCTGCTGCACATGAAATAAACCTTCTGTTTGTCACGAAGCACAGCGCTACTGCCACTGTGTGAAGTTATTGCCACACTCATTGGTACATGTAAAAATCCAGGTATATGTATACCCAGGAAGCCTGCATTCTTTAAGAGAAATCTAGCTAAAGAAATTAGGTACCTCTAATTATAAGTGGATATTTTTAGAGCAATAAACTTGGATTAATATCCACTGAAATTGTTCTTTACAAATGCAATGTTTCATCTTGTTCAAGCAAGATTTAAAAACAGTGTTCACCTTCTGTAAGGAATTCCTCAGCTTGATTAAAACTATACTTGCATTATATGTTCAGCAGGAATAAATTGGCCTGAGGCTGAATTGCATTAGATAAAGAAGTCAGAAAGAATTAAGAGACAGGCTTACACATCATTGGTATTATCCTTTTAAAGGGATTTTTAAATCCTGAAGTATTTTTTAGAAAAACATCTTATTCTTCAACTTTCCTTAGAAAGGTCAGATAAATAAAAACAGTTAATACAAAATGCTACAGCCAGAGCTCTTACAGGAACTCCAGGAAATCATATTTCTCTGGTTTTAGTTTCTCTTCATTGGCTCCCTGTAAAATCCAGGATATCTTCTAAAATCCTGCTTCTCACATATAAAACTCTTAATGACCAACCTCCATCACATCCTTTGTTCCCTGTTTAAAATCTGGAAGGTCTTCACATTATTATGTGAAAGGCTGTGAGATGACATATTTTGTGAACTGGCGCTATATAAATAAAACTGAACTGAATTGAATAAAAAGCAACAAAGAGCAAAACAGGAAGTATAGGCACACAGCACATTCACACCGGTGTGTGCAGCGTGTCGTTTGTTGGTGTGTGCGGTTATCCATGATGGTGTCATGATTGAACCAGTTTTATGCTGACACTTTATAACTGGATGCCACAAATCAATATTTCTAGGATCAAAACTTTGATACGCACCCAAAACTTTAAAAAGTCTTAAACAGTCAGAGTTATATTATGAAAACCATCATTTTAACCATCTTAAAACTGTCCACTTATACCTAGATGGATGCATTCAAAATGAAAAATATTTCCAAAGATGAACTCCTATACAGTTTAATATGCTTTTAATGCAGCATGTGAGTGCAATAGGAGGACACCATCCCCTCAGAGGTGGACGATACATCTGCAAGGCAAATAAAAGGCCAATTACGACACCATGCATCAGTTTGGTCCTAATGGGTAACACTCAGGAAGCCAGAGTGTCTTTCTGTGTATCTGACATGAATGGAGTTTCCTCTTCAAGCACAGGGGAGGAAGTGGTGCACATGTGTGAGAGCAATTGTGGTTATATTTGAATAGTGTGTGTGCATGTGTACGCACTTGTATTACTAATGTTGTGGGGACAAATCTGTTTACACGGCCACACTGTGGGGACTCAAGGTCCTCTCACAAAGACAGTCCCAAATAAAATAACTCGTTAAATTTTAGGATGAACACATTTAAAGTTAGGATAAGTCATGGTTAGACTGTGTCTCCAGGAAGTGAATATAAGTCAATGTAATGTCCTCTGAAGTGATGGAAATAGGACTGTGTGTGTGTGTGTGTGTGTGTGTGTGTGTGTGTGTGAGATAGACAGAATATGTAACTGCCGTGGTGTTTTTCTAAGAGACTGATCGGCGATGTAGGAGGATACTGCAGTCCTCCCCTCTACAGAGCAGGACAGCATCTCTAATGAGAGGCTAATCATTCATCCAACACAGAGACACGATGAGCAAAGCTGATATACGCACACCAATGACCTCATTCTTACTTACACACACACACACATGCACGCACACACACACACACACACGCATGCAAACACACACACACACACACACCACTGCAGAGACAGGCTTAGTCAGCTGTAGCAAACTGCAGACAAGAGAATGGGGGAGATGAATGAGGATGGAGGAGCAGAAAGAGGCGAGGAGAAAGAGGTGTGGAATCAGTTATTGCAGCCAATAAACATGTTGCTTATGATTGTTTGTACATGAAACTGCTTCTCAGAAATTTTAAGTAGGTCGAAGATTGACTTTTAAGGACAGGTTATGAAAAAAAAAAAAACCCTGACATTTGCTGCTACAGCAAACTGGGATAACCTTACATAATATTCCCTATCCTTAGAAGTCCGCACACACACACCAAGTGCAAGGGCATCCTTTGTGCTCTACAACACACTGCAGCTATATTCCACACCAGCTGTTTAAGTCACATATGGGTCCTTTACACAACCTTCTACTGTTGCCATCTGATGCCAAGTGCACTGAGGTTTTGCAGTGTTTGCAGAACAAAACCACATTTTATAAAGTAGAGGTGATCTAGTTTAAAAGTCTAGTACGGAGCTTCACACCATTAAAACCATTACATCCACTCTCGACAGGCTCCTGGGCTAAATAAATGGTTTAACAACACAGCTAGTTTGCATTCTAGTACAGAAAGCATGCGGGAAGGAAGAATGGATCCACTAAATGTCAGAAAACTCTGGTTGCAGACGTCATGCAGTCAGTCAAGAAAGTGAAAAGAGTCTGACTTCTACAACAAGGATCTGCAAGAAGAAGTGGCTGAAAACTCACCCAACAAGTACAGAAAGGCTCAGAGCTAACGTTCCAAACTGTGTTTTTTAGGTTCCTGAAATAACAGTGACAGTGGATTGACGTTTGGAGAGGGGCTCTTTATAATGTCTGTTCGTTGGAGGGGTTGTATTAACTTCTTTACTTTACGTTAAAAATCAACAAGATGTGTAATTTTCTCATGGATGCCAACATTTTTACACACATTATTTAAAGGAAATACAGCAGACTTGAAAGAAGCTGAGAAGCTTTGCTTTAGGAAACTTTCTAGAGGAGGAGGGGCTCACCTCAAAGCCTGATGAATGACCGTACCACGTTAAGGTGACAAACTTTGGCCTTTGAGGATTAAAAAGAATGCACAAAAAATAAAATAAAATGTACTTGGCCAAATTGAAAAAGTAAAGTAAAAAGACAGGCAACTAAAAGGCCATAATCACCTTGTTTTCTGGTGTGCAGCAAGTAAGAGCTGATCCAGAAATGTGAAAATCAAAACCTGTGCTCAACAGTGGAGGAGAGTTGGCTCAGGAGATGGTGAATAATTAGTATTTCCATAGCGTCTGCTCCCTGCAGGGGGGCTGCAGAAATCTTTAAGTTCCTTCTCTGATTCCTCCTTGAAGCAGATGGGTACATGTCTCTGTCACTGTCAGCTTAATTGAACATTTTATCCCTGATTTTTCATCCTCTAACAATCTTTCTTTCCCACATCCTTGAACAATCTACCCATGCACAGACATCCTTGCACAAAGCTGACAACTTCTGAAAACAACTATGGCCAAAAGAATCAGAAGTGTCTGCATAGTTTTGGCCATGAAGTGTAAGTTGCCCTTTAGTTAAAAATAGGCAATGGCATGAATAAATGAACACTGAATTTTTCCTTGAAAAATATAACTGTTAAAACGGTCTTTCTCTGAAAGGTTTTGGCAGCAGCACAGAATAACTCGATTGTGTGGTTTCAGAGTAAATGCTAACTAACCACAGCATGAATGCTTTCTAATATTACATTTTCAAGGGAGGATGACAAGCAGGTTAAGTGTCCTTGAGAACAACAGTGAAGACATATCTGGATCTCTAACGCAAATGAAAAAGATGCCTCTGATAACTCAGCAGCATGACAGAAATATTTTTGCTATTTAAAGTCTGACGTGTGCATTATAAACTGACAGAAATCTGCAGTAACAAAGCACAAGAACACAGCAGCAGCAGCGTGTTATCATTTTAGCCTGTTGCTATTGTATACAGTACTGTTGTTATCATTATCCACCCCCATCACCAGGGAATCTACAGCGTAACTGCACTTGTGGTATTTCTCAGTAGCAAACCACAGCCTCAGCATAGTTAACAGTTGACTATAAGTTATTGCTCATGCCTCAGCATGCTGCATTGACCCTAACACATTTAGCCTAAAAATAAGGACTCTTTCAACATATTATTTGTCATTGGGATCACATTTACAGTATATCATCCCTCCTCCCAGCGTCTGCTCTTGTATGAGCAAATGCAGCTTTTAGCCTGAAAAGTGAGTTGTGGGCTGAACAGCTGGTGCGCCCACTGGCCGGCTGTTTCACTGCGGGACGCTTCCTAATAACAAACTGGACCTCCTCCCATTTATCTTACTAGATCACGACTACAGCTACAGTAGCTTTCTGTGCTGAAGCGCTGGACTGCCGGCCTTCGCCAGACCACTTCACACAACCACCTCAACCTCAGCCCAACAAGGTAGAGGAAAGGGACCACCGCTAATCTGCAGCTCAGTCACCTGCCTGACGAAGAATGTCTTGAAAAATATTGGCCAGATTCTTCTATTATTGGACTAGAATTGTAAAAGATTCAATGCACAGACAGTATTATTCAAACGTTTGGACACACACTCAGCGTTGCACTTTGCAGAGCAAAACTAAAGACATCAAACCTATAAAACACACACACACACACACACACACACACACACACACACACACACATAGAATTATATAGTAAACAAGTAACCGTTAAACAAACTAGTGTTATTGTAAATTTTAACAGTAAAACTAAAATATTTCATAAATATCAAAGCATTACACATTCTATATTGCTCACTTATTTTGCCATATCTGAATTACTGTGTGGAAGTTTGGGGCAACACCTACAAATCCTCAATCCAACTGTCGTGCCCACTTCAGAAAAGAGCCATCAGGTTGGTTCATAAGGCAGGTTTCCAGGACCACACTAATAAATTCATTACAAACTCCTGCCTACTAAAATTCCCAGATCTGGTAGAACGGTAGTGTAAAAAGCCAGGAACAAACAACTACCAGATAACATACAGGAAGTCTTTGCTGATAGACAGGTGGGTTATGATGACAGGGGAAACCTTAACTTCAGAACCAGGAGTGTCTGAACAACAATGAAGAGAATTTCAGTGAGTGGTGTGAAGGTTTGCTGCCAAGAATTGAAGCAACGTCCAAGCATGAGTTTTTTTAAGAAAAGGTTCAGACTGATGGTTCTCAACAAGTACAGGGATGAAAACTGAAGTGAATTTGAATGGACGTCTCGAACACTATAAATAGGATTGTACATATGGATGATTGTATATTCTGCTCACTGGGTGCACTGTGTATGTTGGTATGAATGTGTACGTTGGTATGAATGTGTATGTTGGTATGAATGTTGGTATGAATGTGTACGTGGATATAAATGTGGGTTTCAATGTGTATGCGGATGTGAATTTACAGCTCAAAAATGCATTACACAAACAATATTAGATTTTGTTTCACATGTTCATAAGACTAAGGAATCAGGATAATTGAAAAGTGTAGTTATTGAATATTGGAGAAGGGGTAGGATTAAATAAGTTTCACTTCTTCATACCCCTTTCCAGACATGTTACATTTGTTATGTGGGCTACGTGTATTGTTATGGGCGTGTACAGATATGGGTATATGTGGTATGTGTGCGTGTATGTATGTGTGTATATATATATATTCATACCGTGGTCAGCGAGAATTCTATAGCTAACTGGTGTGCATTGTTTGCATAAAATAGTCCCAAAAACTTTCGGCATTTTTAGCAATTTCTGTTAATCACATAAATATTCTGTGTGTTTGCTCGCTGTGGGACCATGGTATGAGGGGATAAAACAACTCAGAGCCATGCATTATATGATGTTTTAGACTCCACGGCGTGCATTAAAACCATATAATGCACGGCGTCTCATTGTTTAATCCTTACATATATATACCCATATATATAGAGAGAGAGATAGGTGTGTGTATATTGGGTATAGATTTATTTATTTTGTGTGTGTATGTATGTATACGTATCTATGTGTATGTATATTTATATATTCTTTTCTTTTGTGTATGTGTCGGTATTCTGGGTTTCCTGTAATGGTTTTGACATGTCTGAAATGAATCAATAAAATCAAATCAAATTAATCACACACTTTAACTCTGTTGCAGGAATTCTAGTTATTTCAACATTTTGTGGTTAATTCTAAATCCAGGGGACCATCTTTGACAGGAACAGTCTGCTACTGCTGGGCTTTATAACCAAATCACATTAATGATGTTATTACAATAATAAATATTTATTAGAACAATGTAGATTGTAAACTATTTTTGAGAGTGCCTGTTCTCATTAATTTTCATTTTTAAATGTAATTTCACTCAGTAGAAAACTAGAAAATGGGCTCAGCGTGCAGACCGCTGCCAAGGACACGTACAGACTTGATTCATTTGTGTTTAGTCTACTTTAGTGCGCTGCAGTGTGCAGGATAATAATCCTGGGTTTAGCCTCTTCACAATGAAGTGCCAAACTCACATTTAGTCATTTCTGTTTATTAATTTCATGCTCAATAAAACTGTAGTTGATGTGCTGTTCAGTGTTTTTATTGACAGTTTGGTATGTTCTCAACGATCAATTGGAACATCAATAGTTTAGTTATTGTTAATAATAATATAAGGTCATTGTGTTCATAAAGCTTTCACATGAAATGCAGTTATCCAATGTTCAATACTTTCTGTGTAATTAACTTTACATTATAACCTAATATCCTTATTATACAGTGTTTAACAGACTAAACAGACTTTCCTGGATGACGTCTGTGCTAGACTAAGTGTATTTTCAAGAAATAGAAATAATTATTTTCAAAAAATGTTGTGACTTGCTTGAGTACTAATTGTTCATTATAACATACATGTGAATGCCTGACTTCTAGCTTCTTGTGAGCTATGATAAAGTGAACATTACCAGCATGAATGCTGCGTTTGCACATAGAAATGTTTTTCTCATTGATAAGTATCAAAAAGACAAATTAAACATTTGTCATTACACTTAACTAACAACCTAATGAAACCATGATGGGTGAAACAAGTGTGCTTGTTTGTAAATCAATACACTCATTTGACTGACCCTTTATGGTATGAATTACTTTTCTTCTCCATTCGCTACCCAGTCGTTCTTTGAATTCTTTGCATTGACTGAGATCCTTGACTCAGAAGCCCAAACTTTAGACTGATACTGAATGTAAAAACATTTCTGTTTCTAAAGTTTAAAATAACCTTTTGCTATCATTGCACAGATGCTTTGTACTTTCACATGTGAAGTTTGGGTAAACCGCTTTCTCTAGTAATGGGTCTCACAAGTTGAGATTCTGACTCTAGCAACTTTGACAAGACGCACTCAGACACTCGGAGTGACATCTAACATCAACATGCTTACAAGTTAACAACGGCAATGCTAACTTGCTGATGCTTAGCAGGTCTTTGCTTCACTAAAGCTGCGATGCTAGCTTGGCTAAAAACCTCTCAGTCAGTCATTCATCATAGTTCTCTCAGTCTATATGGCCTTCAGTGTCTAATGCTCCACGCAAACACAGAGTGATTTGTGAGACAGACTTTGGCCTCGAGGTCTTCTTTAAAATACCTCAAAGGTTTTATGTGAAGTGCCATTGGTGTATTAATACTTAACGACACTTGGGGAGGCATCAGCTGGGGTGTCCCACTCTGTTTATTTGCTTGGGTGAGAAAAGGATGTGAGCAGTAAGGCTCATAAGGACTTATTGCATATCAAAACAAATCCATTGTCATGTTAAGGCAGTTGTAGAAAAAAAAATCTGTAAGGTCCTACAGAAAAGCTCTATGAAGCAGCTATACACTGGCCTTTAGTCGAGGAGGGCTGTTAAATAAATAGACATTTTTAAAACCAACCAGTTAGTCTTCACCCTTTAACTCTTATCTCTTAGACAGAATGTTTGATAATTTGCCATGTGTCATGAAAGCACATATTGAAAACGTGGAGTTCAGCAGCATGAACAAACCCCAGGCTTGCATCTTCCCTGGCTCATATACATCCTGTCATATGTTTTGATAATAATGCTCCTTTACACTTCGTCACTCTTCCCATGGCTTGCATGCAGGTCTCCTGAGGCGGGCTGGTCCAAGGATGCAGACGAAAAGAAGCATCAAAGCAGTGGAGATACAAGCCGCACCTTGTGGTCAGAACTTTGAGAACAACAGTAGAAGAAAATAGGGTGCAGAGCTTTGATAGTTGGGTCTTTACAACACAACCAATCATGTGAGCACATGGGTTCAACTTGACTTGTGGGAAAATTGGGTTTCAGATCTTGGATTGTGATTCTATATGAGCTGTTGGCTCGATTCTCATTACTGCCACAGCAAGATTAACATCCTCGTGGATCCTGGGGCAAAAATTTGTTGGGCTCCAACTGGCTTCTACTACAGATAGTGATTTTATTATTTCTTTCTTTAAATACATGTTTTACAAATCTTGCTAAAAGACAAAGGCAAGAAACGTCTGACTGAATTTTGAATTTACGTCTCATTTATACGTTTCTTATAGCAAATGGCCTGCTGAACAGCTATAACGTCTGACAGGCCACAAAAAAACAGAAAGACTGCAGAAGCACGTAATGAAGCTCAATGCTGCCTTTTGCCTCAGCTGTCCAGGACACACAAAGCACAGCGAGTGCAACATCCACTTTGCTCGCAGCTACTCCGAGCAGGCTCAGTGCTGTTTGTAAGACCTGTATTTGTACACAACACCAGTAATCCTACAGCAAACTGTGTGTGTAGCTATGGAGCTGATGCATTTTAATGACATCATTTCCTAAACCTTCTGAACAATGCATTTTTATATTTGCAAAAGCCTTGAACCAGAATGTCTCCACGAACAGTTAATAATTCATGTACAGTTCTAGCCTCATATAACCTTACACAGTGGTACTCTGGACTGACAGATAGCCAGAGTTTGGGCATTTAATCAGTATCATGGGAGAGAAACTGAACCCGCGTAACCATATATGACATTTAGAAATGTTCTTCTGATGAATTGCATGTCTTTATATGCTTTGGACTGACTAGTAGCAGTACTGCTAGTAGAATATATTTTATTTAACCAGTCCATGTGTTATCAGCGCCTGCTAAGAAAATGGAACCTGATCTAAGCTTAATGAAGAAAACAGTGTTTTAAATGCTGAGCATATTTAAACAAGTGCAAACAGAAGTGATTCCAATTTGTTGATTTATGGCTTCACTCATAAATGTCTGACAACACCACTGAAGGTTCCCACCTAACAAAAATCATCTTGGATGCTCTTCAGTACAGCATGTCTTTGGATGTCCTTAAATAAAAGGTTTTCAGTTTGTACATGACACTTTGTTGGCTTTTGGATTCATCATCTTTGTAGTAAAAGCTCCCTTTATATTGGTTTGCAATGACTGGAAAAGAGCTGACAAGCAGCACAGCTCAGGAGTCAATAACATCCTCCACTAATTCTCACTCTGTCAGTCACTGTGAAACGACTGTGGACAAAGGGAGGCCAATGTAATTCATACTCCTCATTTTACTGACATCTTTAAGTCTTGTTTTACGGTGGCATTCGACACTTGAGCAGACTGAAAACCCTTGATGACACCGATATAGGACTCCTGTTTATGACTTTGATGTACAGTTTATCTGACTGCGGAAGAGCTGTCGAGAGACTTGTGATTCTCACAAAACACAGACTTATGAGAGACGGCTAAGAGTGCAGTCACTGCTCAGAATATTGTCTGACTTGCCAACATCAATAAAACATTTTGACTGCCTTTTACTAAAAGAACCATCTGTCTTGAAAAGGAACAAGCCAGAAACTTTAGGCCTTCATCAAACTTCATTGTAGTCTGTATTTATGTTCTAGTCGACTTGTGAAACATCCTTAGTTGCAACCTAAGTCTTAATCAACGTGGTAATGTTCCTTAAGTTCCTTTGCAATCATTGCTCAAACTCATCTACAAGTTTAAAATCAATATCTAGAAGTTTTTCTGTGAAAATAATCCCTTCAATACCTTAAAGTGACGTAGACGTAACGGTTATAACCTTTATAATATGTAGATCTATTAAGGACCTCCTCTATCCCGTCCCTCGGCCACTTGCTGCAGTTCAAGCAACCAACTCATCCATGACTCTGCTCACTGGAAAACTACTCCAAGTGACACAGTGATGACTTGTAATGTTGGGCTAATTTAGCCAAATGTCTTTAAAAAGGAAACTGACTCTGAAGAAAAAAACAATGCTCAGAAATCGCCACCCTGCAAATTAACAAGAC
This sequence comes from Stegastes partitus, assembly GCF_000690725.1. Taxonomy (NCBI): domain Eukaryota; kingdom Metazoa; phylum Chordata; class Actinopteri; family Pomacentridae; genus Stegastes; species Stegastes partitus. Next base: position 116,070 of record NW_007578795.1, read on the forward strand.
TGTTTTCTCAGGTTGGTTATGTTTGAAACCCTGTAAAGGCCAATAATATAATAACAGTCGATAATGTACCAACGGCCAATAACGTAATAAATTTGCTCTTTTTAAAATGTAATTGGTTAATAACGTAATAACTGGCCAATATCGTAATAGAAGTTCCGAACCAATAGCGTAATAATTTTTGGCCAAAAACATAAAATACGCTATTGACCAAAAGTTATTACATCATCTGACTTTTATTACATCATTGGCCGTTGCTACGTTATCGGCTTCTACAAACCCTGAAAGTCTGAATCTGTGCTTTTGAGACTTGTCATCAGAGCACTACGGTACAAAGGTGGAAATGTTCAGCCATAGCATTGGCTGCTAATTTCATGCATAATATGTCTTCCAGAATATTAAAAAAAATACCATAAGGACATGTTAACATAGAAAATGACTTTCAGAATATTTTCACAGGAGGGGGTCTTGAATTGATTCCTATGGGAAAAATAACCAGCAGATAAACGTGTGTGTAATTTCAGTTCACGTATTTGTTCAGCCCTGGTGATACGAATGAAACAGCATCAAAACCACTTTGGAAAACTACACTGAATCATTACCATAATGCACCTTTGCTGCCAACAGCTAGGTTGGATATTCTGGTTTGTTATGATCGAAATAACTAATGTAGCCTTGAGTTTGTTGCCTCAGGCAGACATGAGGCTGCAAGAACAAAAAATAAATCATGAACAATTGTAATAATAAATTATTGGTATACAGATTCAGTTCAAGTAACGTTTCAAAAACAGCATCGTCTGAAACGCACTTATTGTTTGCTCCTTTCATAAATTCAGTCCTTTTGAGTTTGGGCTGTTGGTAAGACTTGAAAGCATCAGCTTAAATGCAAGGAAACTAAGATAGGCATTTCACTATTTTCTGACATACTAATTAAATGATTATTGAATTACCCGAGGAAATGTCATGCAGATTAATTGATATAAAAACTGTCAGCATTAGCCTTATTTCTGGTTTTTGTGATCATCCTCAACGCCTATCTGCCTCTAAAAGTGCATCCTGAGACAAACCCGGACTGAACACGAAGCAAACTGAATTCTTTGAGGATTAGTCGCTGTTTAAGGAGCCCTCAGAGGTGGGAAATGCTGCGATATATATGAATGACAAATCTAAATTAGGATGTTGAATCTGTTTTCTTCAACTGTTGACAGCATGTGCACCGATATCAGCTATTAGTCTGGACCCATGGCACAACACAGGTATATGTATTTCTTTGACTTAGGATTATACTATTACTTATAGTAAAAACCTAGATTGAATAGACAGCGGTTACATTTGCCACATTTTGACAGCTGATTGAAAATATGTAATCACCGCAGTAAAGCTGAGCTCAGCGTCTATCATCCTCTTTTGAAACAGTGAACAAGAGCTTCACGGCAGACAATAATGAAAGCTGAGTTGTGTTCGAGTTAATCATATCTGCAGCCTGATAGTCATGGATGAATTTACATTTCTCCCATTCACTATATACTGCGCTGACTCTCTTGTCTGCCTTATTGCTTTCATTTCTTAAGATGTTCACTGATATTCACTGGGAAGTTATTCCTCTGGAACACACAGAGTCTTACCAGGATTAAGATGGAGACACAGAGACAGAGAGAGAGAGAGAGAACGAGCATGAACGATAGTGAGAGAGAGCGTGGCCAATTCCCCCTTGGAATCCACACATTGTTTCCCCTCAGCCGATGGGGGATTCTTATCAAAACACTGCCAGGACTATCATGAAAGGATATGGTAATTACGGAAAACACACACACACACACACACACTCACCGAGAGCAAGGAAGGCCGACCAAGCACTGCGCTAATACAATGTGTCTGGTGTGGGGGCTATTTACATACCCTTCCAGAGCGCTTGTCACATTCAATTAATTACTCTCTGGAAGGGTGACAAAGATGATTAAAAAGAATGATTAAAAATATTTTCTCATATGTCTCCAAAAAATCCGCTAAGTCCTTTTAATATGAAGCCAAATGATCTCTAAAACAAGGCAGGCTGTCTTAGCAAAAGTTAAAGGTGTTTTTTTTTTTCCATTCCCAAGAGGGATTACAGTATCGTTCCTTCAACCAAGGGAGGGAATGTAGAAAATGAGCCAGAGAGGATGTTTGCAGGAGCGGCTGTGATCATGAGCCGTGCTTTATTCTGGCGGGGGAAAAGAAGAGCCGAAGCCTGTAGGGTAATGAGCAGCATCACAGCGTCCGTTCATAACCCCTCACATCTGATGTCTTTCAGCGAGCGCAGCCTATTTAACACTGTCAGATCAATTAGTAGGTGAAGAAAGGGCCGGGGAGACGTGGAGCCTTTTGTTCAAACAGACACTGTGTGCGAGGAGGTACAGTACGGTTTAAGGGAATTTATCTCGGCACAAGGTTTCTAATGTTCACAATGTGCGATCTGCTTCATTTATTGCACAAAAGAACAGGTTGAATCAGGATTGTTGTGCTAAAACATGTAGGCTAAATCAAACACCGGGGATGTGACAACCTTGTGGGGGAATCGGGAGCTGTTAGAGTGAGGCAAATACCCCAAGGGGCCTATGAATACAGAAATCTACATTTCAAGTAGTGCCGCACCTCCGCTGGCTTGTATCTCCGACTGCCGCTGAAATACGCTCGAGCAGCCTGAGCCTAATTTTTCACTTATGACTGAGGACTCCCGACTGCAGCCGAGCTCAATCCATTTGTCACGAGGGCTCCTTTCAGTGTGGACATTCTTCGAGGAAGCCTCCCTTTACTCAAAAATATGTCATTTTTTTTATACGAATGTCTGCCCATGAAATTTATTTTTCCCCCTCTGCTGTTTGGCCCTTTGTCAGGAAACACAATGGTTTGCTTCAGCCAGATTAGCCTCGTCTTTGAGATTAGAGAGCCAACAAACAGACTGTGACGGTGACACACAGCACCTTTATAATGTTGGTCACTCGTCGCCTGTTAAAAACAAACTGTTCAGTATAACCACAAGCAGCGTAGGAGATGAATTGTTCTGTTCTGATAGGTGAGAACTTTTTCCTCCGTTTATGTGAACGTACACACTTTTCAACAAATTGTAATTTTTATGGCATTCAAAATGTTGCATCACTTCAATATATTAACATCAAGGGCAAGTGCTGAGCTCGCAGCATTTGTTCACTGTGAGATAAATAAAGACATATCTTATCTTTGACAAGAATTACCGTGCAAAAGAAGAAAATCAGTGTTTAGAGTCCACGCAAACAATTCATCCAGCTGTTCTCTTGATACATTTATCCATGTAGTGATTCATAATAATCTTCAGCTGCACTCATTATCTGGTCCATTTCATGCTGCTCAGCTGGAGCTATTGTTCATTGACTGAAATCGCATCCATAGAAGAAGAACAGAACTCTGCTTCTGGAAACCTTTAGACCCAAACAAAACCTGGTGTCTGGTCTAAACCCACTAAATCCATTCTCCCCCTTCAGCTGCCATAAATCATGTTCCCATTATTAGCGTTTGAGCATTATTGGTTTTCAGGGTGGGTGCTGACACTGATTGTCAGTAATCAAAGAGATGATAACCAATATTGATTTACATTACAGTAAAATTTAAAATCTTGGTATCAACACTTGTTTCTATGTTTATTAATGGATAGGTGAGAGACGGTGACAGCTACATCAAAGCTTTGTAAAGTCATTTATTTTATCATGAATCAACCAATAAAATATGAAACCAATGATTGGAAACATACTGAATACCAAAAACAATAATCAGTTTATGAAGTATATGTGTTGTGGACATCACGAGAAACACTCCGGCAGAGCAGTGATCATCATTTCACTTCTGGGTGTTCCTCATTTCTTTTTTAACTTTTTGGACAATGCATAAAAATCATGACATTTGTCCTGCTGCCGCTTCTTCACTGACGGATGTTCAATATTTCCCAGATTGGGGCCCCCCTATAGCTCACCTGGTAGAGCGGGCGGCCCATGAACAGGGGCTGTAGTTCCCCGATGCAGCGGTCGTGAGTTCGAATCCCGCTCACGACCCTTTGCTGCAGGTCTGTCCCCATTCTTCTCCCCCCTTTCCTGTCTCCCTCTACTGCACTAAATAAAGGCAAAAGCCCAAAAAAATAAAAATTTTCCAGATTGTGAAAAAAACAAAACAAAACAACAACAATAACAACACAGAAACAACCGTCTTTGTCCTACAAGTTCTCAAAAGGTTCAGGTTTTTGGTAATTAAGCTCCTGCAGTGACGTTGCAGCTATCGGCAGTAGAGATTCACCGTAATCTGCTGGATGGGTGTAGGCCCTGATACTGACCCTATTAAGTGGATTGGACATCAGCCAGAAAACAAGGACTGAAGGTTAGAGTTTGATTATCTCCATCCACTGGATTGGTTTCACACTGACCTGAAGAAGCTGACCAGGTGTGTGACTGAGTCATAACAGACACAGATTGTTCATAAATATTACAAATGTTTCACAGTAATATTACCTTATTATTCAAATCTAAGCTAAGAGTTTTGGCATCATAATACTGAAAGACAAACAGTGGATCCTTAATTAAAACCTCGTTAAGTAACTATGTAATGTTAGCTTTGCAAGAAGGTTTTGGTTTGTTAGGCAAAAGAAGAGAAATAATCAATCCATGAACAAGTGAAACAGATGAGGAGCTGCAGAAGTGTGTAATGAAACTAAATGAGCCCTTATCCTGTGGACACAAGAGGACGAGTACAGCCTGTGCATGAATCACCATTCATCACAGCAGCTCAGTGCTGTTTGTACATCCAACTAGTAGTCTTACAGCAGGACGGTGTGTGCGTCACATACAGGATGTCAGACACACTGAATGTGATGATATATCTGTGCTTAGGACAGAATATGTAAACATTTAAAAGAAGCTAATGCATTATAACAATGCAATAGTTTGAAAAGAATGAAGGTGTATGAATGTCTCTTCTAACATTTGGGGTTGAGTGATGCTACAGGCTCCTGATACCATACATAAGAGTGATAGTAGGAAGGTTCAAGCGGTGAGCTTTACAGATGTGAAAGGTGGGGAAGGGTGCTGAGTTGAGGTATCAGGAATGACACTGGAAGAAAAAACATCAGATTGATGCATCCCTGCTTCTTGGAGTGTGCAAACCCAGCTGCTCTGCCTAATAGCCAGAGTGTGTCCATGCACCACTGAATTTTCCTGCTTTCTCAGCCCTCCAGGAAATGCCTGGACTTTACAGACTTGCTCTGCTCACAATGTGAAGCTGTGAGGTCACACCTCCACCTTCCTCTCACACTGCTCCCAAAAGTCATCAGCTTGAGAAGAACAACAAATTCTAACTACAATGAAAGCTTTTACTCAGGTCTTGACTGGCAGCAGCACACGGCCCATCAGTCTTTCATCACGCTCCAGCTCAGGAGGAAAAGGAACCATGCAAACCAGTTAAGTCGCAACGCAGCAGCATTGCCACCCTTGGGACGGTGAGCAAACACAGCATTGTTGCCGCGGTGATCCTAATGGTAAACACTGCCAATCAGGTCAATTGCACTAATATTTATTTATTTTACTTTTTACTCCGAGTGTGGCTCATTCCTCAGACTGTTTACAAGGTCCATTCATTATGCTTCAGCCAGAGCAAACAGCAGTGCAGCACAGTGATCTACCTATGCTATTCATGTGACTCACTGAGCTGGCACAGTCCATTCACACAGCTCACACACACACACACACACACACACACACACACACACACACACACACACACACACACACACACAAAAGTGCCTCAGGTGTCAGAGCAAACAGTCCTTTTAAAAGACACAATCAACAGGCTCCTACCTGCAATTTGGTGGCGGGTCCAAGGTTATCTCTGCTAGCTCTTTCTGGATTCTGAAACGAGAGGAGGATCTGTGTTATAATCACACTCTCACAGACAGTTGTATAAATCCTGCCTGTAAAATCAATCTGTAAGTGTACACATTGAATACCTCATTGATTTTCTAATGAGCTCCTGAGCACAGTGATTGAGCACAGGAATAAGTCCTGTCACGCAAGATCAACACGGGGATGCATGGCTGAATATTTGCCATTTTTTAAGCATGCATCCATAAATTGATATTGATGTCAAAAGGCCATGTTAGATAAAAGAATCATATCTGCTATATCAGGATAATTAATTTTTGCTGCCGATCAGGGTTCTGCCTCAACCTCAACACTTTCAGGAAGCTGTTGGGAGCATTTCCACACAGGGCATGTTAAGAAGGATTTAATGAATAGACAGTCAGGGGGTCGAATTTCTCCCTGGTTAGGTATTCATAAAATTCCAGTGATTTGCCGACTTGGATGCAGAAGCCAGGTTCTACTTCACAATCCCTCAATCACTGATAAAGGCTGCTCATACTCTCTTCTGTGCAGACAGAACTATGGATGCATTTAGCGGTGTCATGCATAGAACACTTCACTGGTATGTTATGTGGACAGCAGTTCGATGGAGAGCGGTGCTAAGCTGCTATATTCCTGAACCCCCATGGTTCACTGGCAACACATCTGTCTCATCTGTGCAGCTTAACAAGGCTGTCTTGGCGAACATAAACAACAGCAATAAAGAGTAGTCACAGTAAAGCTTAGCAGCGATATCTATTGCATCACAGATTCAACCACGAATGCAGCTGTAGTTCAGTCAGTGTGCTTTAGTCAGCACAGTGAGGCAGAGCAGCTGCAGCTGTGTTCACAGCCAGTGGCTGGATGCTGCTGCTGCTTCTCCTTTTCAAAGGAGGAATGAGCAATTAATGCATATGTCAAGTGTCACATCATTTCTTCTTTGTGTGTATGAATGCCGGACTGGACCAACATATTACTGATGCAAAGTGCTTTTTTTTTAACATAAGAATGAGAGATATATCACAGCAAACAGCTTTGTGCTACGTAAAGAGCCTCAGCAGTTAATAAAGTCACGTTCCTTCTTGTGTTGTGTGTTGAAACTGAAGCTTTTCTACTCAAAGTTCTGGCAGCCAGTCTGGCCACGCATGCATGCTAGTACATGTTAGAGCATGTGAGCGCCTCCCTTTTAAACTGTTGGCCATCCCTGTATTTATTAACACATCCAAAGTGCCCTCCCACACCACACTGGAAAAGTCAAACTGCCCTCCAGAGCCATAGCCGTTGCCATATAAACCAAGAAATGTTCATTTATGGTAATTACCTAATGTTGTGCTCAGAGTGAGTGTTTATGTCGTTTTGCAGCTCTCCTTTGCTTTTGCTTCTTTGCTCATGTTGTTCTGCTCCAGTCTGTGTGTCTCTATTTCCACGTAGGTTAAATCCTGAATGGACCAGAGCTGTAAACGGTTCTGCTGTGATTTAACAACCGTAAAAGCAGCAACATACATGCGTGTAAGCAAAGCGAAACAAGCTTAGTGACAGGTACTCGGGTTGACAGCAACCTGCTATGGCCATTCAATGTATTTTACAATGCTAGCATGGGCTAATGGGTGGGGCGGGACTATTTTTTGTTGAGTCTTGCGTACAAAATCTTTCTGGCTGTAAATCAGACATGACGGGAGGGGGGGAGGTGTGGACAATGAGGCTAATGGTCTGAGATGATGGTTCTCTAGAGACACCCAGTGGTTCTGAATGTTGCACAAAGAACCGAACCTTTAACTGTTTCTATGAATCAAACGAACAAGAGAACTCAGAACTTAATTTTAAAATTTGTTTGATTTCTAGAATATTTCTAGAATATCACGACATTTCATTTTATAATATTGCAGAGACACTTCATATTTACATTAATTCATATTCAGTTCTTTATATCAGCAAAAGGAAGAAGAACATTCACCAAAAAGCACATTTATACGGAGATCTAAAAGAGTCAAGGTGGGACTTTTTACTCAGCGGTTTTCCCATTCTCTCCCAACAACCTTCCAGATTTGTCCAAGAGCATGGCGACAACTCATCAGAGAAGTCACAGTGGGTGAAAGGAAAACACGAGGAGGGACTCCACTATCTGGGAGAAAATGGCTTTCATAGCAGAGTGGTCAAGATAAAAAACCCCACTGAACATTAAGGCTGGTCTCAGATTTACCACAACACATCTTGGTGATCCTTAAAAGGGTCCCATTACATCTGGTGTAAACCAAACAGAATTCCACAAACAGATCATTACAACTACTTTCAAGCATCGAAGCAGCGGTGGGAAGTTGTCAGGAAGCGTTGCTGCTTCAGGGTCAGGAGGACTTCATAACCGAGTGAAACATTATGTTTGCTCTCAACCAGAAAATCCTGGAGGAGAACGTCAGGTCATCAGCTGGAGATGAACTCTATCAGGGTTCAACTGGGCTTTGCAGCAAAACAATGATCTCAAGATTAAGTCCACCTCTGAAAAGCTCAAACAGAAAACATTTCTGGAGTGGCCTAGTCAAAGTCTAGACTACAACACTTCATGCTCACAAACTCTCCAGTGTTGTTGCATTAAAGCAGTTTTACAAAGAGCGAGCCAGATTTCCATAATAGCATTGTCAAAGGATGAGCTCCAGTCATCAGGAATGTTTTGTTGTGGTTGTTCATGTTGAAGGTGGAGCCAAACGCTAGAAAGTTCAGGGGAAGATTCCTTTCTTACATTTGGTATTAAAAAACCTTTGCTTTAACTGCCTTATGATAAATGTTTAAAGAACAGACAGTTTAGTATGAGTTCCACAAAAAGGGTAGGTTTGGTTGAATACTTTTTCACGGCACTGTGTGTGTTCTAGTTCGCTTTTTCTGGGGATGGTGGACATAAATGCTGAAGCATGATGATCAGAAGGTGGAGCAGGAGATCTCAGGTAAAAGGTGTCCCATTTGCAAAGCAGACTGTGTTGTCAAGCCTTGCAAGTTTCTGAATTCAGTTTGCCATGTTCAAACTCTCACGGTCATTCCTTCAAAGGCAGCACATTCTCTATAGAGAATCACTTCAATAGTTCTTTCTTAATTGTTCCTTTCTTTTATTCTCCGTTCCGCTTGCATCTTGTTCTCATGTTTCTCTGTGACAACTCTGAAGACGTTCAGGGATGCCAGAATACAAAAAACAAAATAACTGACAAGTCTTATTGATCATTTGGTCCGTTCACTCAATTATTTGTTAGCAAGGACAGAAATAAGATTTGCTATTGCAAGAGAGAAAAGGAGAAAGACAAGCAGTCGGCGCCGACATGATTTATTGTTATAGCATCGACATGGCAGTGAATGGATGTGCACTGCTGAGCAATGTGAGGCTCACCTATATCACACCGCTGCTCCTGTATGGCTGCTGCTGCTTGTTTTAATATAAAAAAATCTAATGAATGCACAGTGGGGTTTAACAGTCGCATTAAATTGTACTTTGGCATAATTTCATGTGAACATAGAAACCATGTTCTGACATGTACTATGAAGATGAAATATTTCTGATTGTGCACTATTTCTCATTCGGCAACCAAACTGAAGCAGATTAGTGACTTTAACCACGTTAACTCCTTTGCAGGTCAGGTCTTAAGGTGTATACTTCCACCTGAATCAACCTGAAGCCATTTTTTCTCTGTTGGAAATATGGACGCACCTCAAATTTCCAACACAACATTGCTCACTAAGTAGTATTGTGATCGTGGGAAACGTGGCATCAGAAGTAAGTGAAAGCGTCAGAAGTCAGATTGTTATTCTGAGCAAAGGAGCTTTCTCAGTGTCAAATCATGGCGAGGGTTTTCCCTAGGTTTCTGGAGGGCTTAAGCACTGTGTGTGGAGGGGGTGGGTTAGCATTTTCAGACTGTCTTTTCAAGCTTATCATCTGTGACAGCCGATTTTCTCCTTGCTCGTCACGAATTTATTTCCTGCATGACAGATAAAACACGTTACAGGAGCCTTCACAATCTCCTGCCGGGTAAACTAGGCTGATCCAACACTTTTAGTGCTGATTAACTCTGAAACACTCACTATAAATGTACTGAAAACACGCACGAGTCTGGCAATATTAAGACTCCAAATAAGACTTGCAACAGGAAAGGAGATGAAACCACAGTGGATCAAACCCACAGCGAAGCATGCTGCTAAGAATATTCAGGTTTTGGGGGGGCACTGCAGTGAATCATCAGCTCTAGCCTGACCAGGGAGAAGCAGCACTCTGTTCACATAGCCAGGGTTCATACTGCAGCAGGAGAACGAGCGCAAACACAACTCAGAGCTTTGACTTGAAGACCAAAGAAGACCATAAATGTGACTGTCATGGTCTTTCCTCTTCTGTCCCCTCACCTCAAACCCAATGATCATTTAAGGGGAACCTGAAGACTAAGAAAGCCAAAAACTCCTGATATGCCAAACAGCTGTTTGCAGCATCGTCCCATCATGCTGAGACAACACGGCTCATCAGGTTTAAACAACTGGTGGAGTCCATGTAGCTGCAGCGCTGCTGTCTTTAAAGCAAAAGGGGGCCAAGACAGGCTACGATATTCTGAAATACATGGACAGGTTTTTAGAGATACAGCCTTTTACTGAAAATGTTAAGTTGATATTATTTGTAATTACACATTTGGTGATAAATTAGAATCAAATGCTAAACAAACAAGTTTATTTTGGCATCAGGAAGTCACTGTGGATTATGAACAGTAGCAGGTTTACTGACATGCTGCCCCGATCATCAATTATTTTTATGACAAAACTCCCAAATGTAAAAACAGTGACATGATTACATTAGAAACACAAACATTTTCAAGTTGCACCAAATTTACTCGAGCAATTTTGAAATTTCAGGCAAAATCCTCATTCCAGCAGAAAGTGTCTCATCACTACAAGAACGTGGTTTAGGACCATCCCGTCTAAACAGTTTCTCCTGAAAGACATCCCAGACTGCTGGCTGGCTTTATAGCAGCAGCAGCACTCCATAGTTCTGTGATGGATATCATCACTGCTCCATGCTTACAAAAGTTGGGATACTCAGTCAAATGCACATAAAAACAAACCACATACAAACTGCTGCCACTCTTGTGTGAGGTTGGGGGAAATAAAAAGAAATCTGTAAGTGAAGCATACAAGACAAACTAAAGGAGTGTTGGTAGAGGGAAGCACCTCATCACAAAAGAGTCCCTGGAAAGGAATGTACAACACAAGCTGGTGATACGTACTGAACAAGGGCAAGACTGGCGAAGAAAGGATTTGCTTTAGAGTCTCCTCTGTAGGGAAATGACTGCACACGACTCAGTTGGGGAAGGAGAGGAAAAAGAGACATATATTTGCAAAGGAGCCTGTAATACTATCTCCACGGTTATGGAGTCATTCTCAGCTTGAGTGCGTGCTGTGTAATTTTATCTGCAGTATTTCCTGAGGTGGCATATTTTGACGACTGAAGCTGGGGACCTGTTAGAGAGAGTGGTGCAATGAACAAGGCTGGAGGAATCCAAAGGGAGAAGTGCTTCTGATTACACTGCCAGTTCCTCACTCTTGTGCATGATCTCTGTAACCAAGCACTTGCTTTCACTAATGTTTCACAGCTCATTGCTTTTGATAATCCCTTGAGACAGGCCGTGTGCTAAACTATTACATTCTGCATGCCTCGACAAATGCAAATATGTCAATATCATCTGGGCATTCTTTTTATGATGGAAAATACCAGCTTTGGTTTGCGTGCACAGCAGCTAATGATTTATTAGAGGAGCTGACACAGAAGCGTGACCAGTGTGCCAGTCAAACCTCCTATGACGTGGTAACCCTTCAGGTTGTTATTGTTTTGGTGTAGCTCTCATTGTTAATAACTAGTCATCACTACATGCGTTTGAAACTGTCTGCTGTGTGTGAAGTTATCACTGCATCATTTCTTTTGTGGCATGAGATGCACAATGCAGAGTGTTTACAGGAGAGGCTTTGATTAAAGCAGCCCTTTGGTCCCAGAGGATCATGACACAGGAAGAGTGTTGATACCAGACTTTGGTACATGCTGGCCAATGGGAATAGATTTGTGCCACTGAAACAATACAATGTGCAATTCAGATGTTTTTTCTGGGACGATCGTGGAGAAGGGCTCTTGCCTTTCTACCACATATGAACAATAAGAAGGTCTGTATAATGCTGTGAAATTGCTTGTCAGGTGAAAATCTGAGACCCTCCCTCACACACTTTTCCAACATATTTTGAAACTTTCTGAAAATACCACATGTACCTGTTTCACACAGCAAGGTAGGCAGGGTTTCACTGTTTTGCTCAAGCTAACTTTTGTCTACAAAGTGCTACGGCAATTTCATGATCAACTTATCACGCAACGTATGGACATGATCTAAAAATGTCTTTTACTGATCTCAGTATTGCCCTGGTGTGCCCCACATTCACCTCGGTGCCACAAATCCGACGGTCCATTCTGAGGGCTGATGGACTGACATCAGAGTCCCTGTCTGTTAAATGTTTGTTCATACTGCATTTCACTGATGTTACACTAGTTGACGTTTTAAAAGTTGGGCACAGTATCTAGGAGAAGATAATTTGCACTTTCCTAACAACAGTCCGAACCCTTGAGAAGCTGGATTAACACCACATTGTGCATATTGGGTTAACAGAGACCCAGAGTCCATTTTAGTTTTCTTGGTTGTGTGGGTTTTATTTTATTTATGTTTTATTTGCATAAGATATTTTTTCGCATTTCGATTTGCCTGAACATCACTGAGAATTAAGATGTCATGACTGTTTGAAGGGGTCTACTTGCATTATTGTGCCACTACATGATATTATCAGTGGTGTAAAATGGTCTTAACATGTTGTTTATTTCTGGGACACCATATCATGCCAGGCCTTCTTACTTTTTGCAGATCCAGTAGAAATGAGCAGAACCCAGAAGTTACCTGAGTTGTGACCACATCAGTGATTAATTCTCAGAATGAATTTGGGGGTAATCAGGTGGTTTAATTAGGGTGTGTTTTAATCAAGAGCAGCAGAATAATGCACCTTTATTTTGGTGACGCTGCTTCTAGCAGTTCGAGCAGGCTTGTTCATCTCACACCTATCAGCACTACAGCTGCCAATAAATCTACACACAGTGTAGAGAATAACAATGCCTCTCTCAGCAGCTCTGGTATCAGCATCAACACTGGCTATGCTGCTTGGCCAGCTTATTGCCCGATCAGATAACAACTGCTGTTGCTTCGTGCCATCACACAAGATATCCACTTCCAATCTGCCATGAACTGGTTATAAACTGAATCAGTGCTGTGTAACATCAGGGAACTGTACAAAAAAAAACCCACACCAGCACTGAGTTTAAAGTGAAAACTGCCACTGTTTGCAACCTTTTCCTCTCTCTGGATAAATGATGTGTTTACGCCCAACGGTGCGCATCATTTTCCAGCAGCCTTTAAGGTCTGACTGGGCGTACAGGGAGACTCAGGCCAACATGGAGGTGGTAAAAACACACCACAGCACTAAAACACAGTGTTGTGCACATATTTAAGACACTGTTTAGATTCTTATCCGTCCGTCTGATCCATTTCAAATTCATTTTGCAACAGAATCATGGAGAACTATCTTCAGCCATAACAAGAACAAAGAGTGCTTTTAGCATATAGTCTGCCCCCACAGAGCCCTGAACTCAACATCATACCGTCAATCTGGGAGTCCATGAAGAGACAGAAGACAATGAGAGAATCTAAATCCAAGGAAGAACTGGCAAAGTCCTCCAAAGCCCAGTTTGTAGCACATTTCTTTGTTCTGTTGTTAACTGCATTTCAGCTGTGGTCCAATTAGGCAATTCAGTCATCTTATGTTTCAAATAACAGTAACAGCTGTTTTACTACTGTTGTTTTATTTATGTCATTTTTATCTGCAACAGAACGCTGACAGCCGTAACTAATTATTAATGCTCACCTTCTCAGTTCACACCAGCATCTCAAAATAATGATGGATCTATCGTGGGTTTTCCTCACAGCTCACTATAGTTTTGCTGAAGCACAATTAACAAAAAAAATAACAATAATTTAAAAATTCGTAGTTGCAGGTTTTTAAAAACAGCAGTTGTAAAATGTTGAAGAAAAACTGAAAATGAGGACCAATCAACAATGTTCAGCGCTCCAAGTGCTCGTCCTTATGCAGGAACTTTATGGAAAGTGAGAACAACCTCTGTGGAAACTCAACTCGATCCAGATTCCTTTAAAAGCTGGTGAAGGAACTCAGTCCCCAGGGGAAGGTCTTGTGATGCCAATGCAGCTCAAGATACTTGGAACAATACCTTTTAGGTACTACACCACACATTAATTATTGCAATTTTGAGATAATCAGCATCTATCAAGTACCGGGGGAACAGACTCTGTGTTGGGTCAGACTGCACCAGCTATTGGGACCTGACTAGCTAGCACAGCTAATGGGCCATTTTCCTTGGTGCAGCGCTGCATTTTGAATTCAGCAAGCCTCGTCTCCAGTACTGCTAACAGAATACATTTATTCTGAATGTCATTATGGCTAAAGGAGGCAGAGAAAAAACTAAGCATATGGCACAATGAGCAGGAGAGAAAAGGAGGAGCAGAGGGAGATGCATTGCTATCTGCTAAGCTAGCGGACCTGAGATAAAATAGTTAAGTCCAAAATTAGCAGGCAACTTTGCAGAACAGGTGCTTAGGCAGAGCAAGCAGATGTCATAACTCATAATCAGCCACTTTACAGAGAGTTTCAGTGTTGTTAGAGGAGCTAAAATATACAGCGTGAGCGAAGATAAATCCATAAAAGCAGCAACTACAGCAGCAGCAGCATTGGCAACAAGAACTAACACAGGACACTTGTGAACATTTATTTATTCAATACATTTTTTTAAATTTAAAAACGGTGTAATGCGGACAGGGTGCAAATCTACTTTACACTAAACCCCAAGCAATGTCAATATATTTGTTTTTACTCCTGTCACAGTGTCTTCTCTGGAAACCACTTAAAGTCCTGCACCTCTATGGAAACAGGACAACCATGACTAGAAGGTTGTGCAGGTTGACATAATCATGTCATACATCATAAAAAGACAACAACAACCAAAAGGTGAATTTGGTGCAAACACTTGATTTTGGCCTATTTCAAAAAGGGGAAATGTAGAATAAAGTAATTTGATAAATACAACAAATTTTAAGCTTAGATTTGGGTCATTTTCACAGTAGTACAGTGCATCACACATGATTTGTTTGAAGAACGTCAAACAGTTTGGAGTTTTGTGACTGTCTCCATTCTTACAGTTTCCAGTTCTGATGGATGGAGTGATTTTGGCTATAATCTTAAAAAGATAACACGACTTTCAAGCCTGCCGGCAAGTTCTGAAGGTTAAAAAATAACACTTAACAGATGATATCCTCGGCCTCCACGATCTCCAAATAATCGGCAACAACCACTAAAAAACCCACATCGGTTGAACACTGCTATCACTTTGATTTAGGTTTCTTTCAATATTTCTATCTTTTAGAGAAAACAACGGCTCAGTGCTAAGAGTGAACATAAGATAATTCCCTCTCATTGCTGTCTCACTCAGAGGATGCAGGGGACTGGCTTCATTTACTAGTAAATCATATAAAACTGTAACTAGTAGTAAATAGTACAAAGACATGACAACAAAAAATAAAGTAAAATTTAATTGCCGGTGTGGCAGCTCAGATGTCCGAAGGGTTTTTTTTTTAGGAAAAGACCACCGATGTGCAAGAAGTGATGCTTCACGCTCAGCAGTCTGGGAGAATAGACGTTTCCTCAGCTGATATTTTCACATGTCATGGGTGGAAAATCACTAATAACGGTGGTTAAATTACACTAAGAGAAGCTCCTGGCCACCGGACGAGTGGAACTAAGCCATTGTTAATGTTATTAATTACACCAGTGCTTTTCCTGCTGTGACTAGTCAAAATACATGCGGCAGAAAAGGTCTACGTAACAAGAGTCAGTGGCAGCTAAATGCCATTAAAAAAATCAGCCCTTTTTAGCACAATAACATTTTCATTTTCAATTAATAATTTCCTTTACTTTTCAGTTACTCAGTTATCTAACGTGAGGCGTTTTCAAGTGAAACTTCAAGTCTTGTTTTCTCAGCACTGCACATGATCAACAGAGAACTACAGCCTGTCCACTGTTCTGATGGGCAGATGATGCTTTTGACCGGAAAAGTGAAAAAGCAGCACAGTAGCAGCAGTCACAGTCGCACCACGCTGAAAACCACAGAACAAGTAAGTGACAGATGACCACTTGAGCAGCTAAACTGAGCCATCCGGGCAGTACGGGCATCCACCCAGCAGAGGACACAAAGTAAAAGAGACTGAGTGCAGCAGATCTACCTCTTGGCGCTGGTGGAGAGCTTGGCAGCGGTCTTACTGGAGATTTTGGCCTCCTTCTTTTTGGGCTGAGTCTGGTCCCGCTGCTCAGGGCCCGGCTGCTCCGGAGGAGCTGCCTCTCTCTGCTCGGCATCCGAGCTTCCCCCACTGGTGTTGGGGCTGTCGTCCGGCCTCGGCTGCACCTCACTGGACATGCTGACACTGCGGTTGCAAACACACACAAATACAGCGTATAAACAAAGACACACACACACCTGAGACAGCTTACTTTACCTTCACCTGAGGGTTCTTTACTGCCTGAGTCTAATCAATGCAGATGTTTGAGGGTAGGTGACGGCTAAATATGCACCAATACAGCTTAATTTTAAATTGCTGTTTCAAAAAGAAAACAATCTCTGTTTGACTCCAAAAATAATCTCTATCAGAAATAATCTCCATCCATAGTGGCATGCCTGAAAACGCACATCACATGGAAATACAAGAACAGCAACAAGACAGACCAGAGATTTCATTGTTTGTTCTGACAACAAGGTGGATCTGCTGCTCAAAGTAAATAACACACAGACAGATATCTTTGTTGTCTTTTAAAAAAAGGTTAACTTAACAGGATTATGACAAATCAGGGAGGGACACATGGTGACTTATAAGACCAGTGATGAAGCAATGAATGTGTTTCTGTTCATTCAAAACACAATCCTGACATTTTACAACCACAATGGGGTCAGCAGTGTTTTCA
>NW_007578795.1:133439-156873 GCF_000690725.1 Stegastes partitus
GTGTATAGATGATGGATGGATTTATTAGTGTGGACAAATGCTGCTATTTTTAAACTGCTATAAAAATTAGCCAGCTGGTAATTTATTACTGATTAATCTGTTTGCTATTCGATCATTCAGCAGGTTTTATGGACTGAATTACACCATCCAAAGACTTCAAGGTTACAGAACAAAAAACAAAACACAACACATTACTGGAGAAGTGAGAACCAGAGAAAAGTTGGTATTTTTGTGTTATAAATGACTTTAACTAACTAACCAAGTAGCTGAGGGGTTATGACGCCAGCTGTGAATTCCTCACTGCAGGTCCCACAAAGGACCTTCATGTCTTTTCCTATAACTCTCACTTCTCTCACCTCCTGTCATCTGTCCAGCCTCCAAAAAGGTACAACAATGCAGCCGCCTAAATATCTGTCTATTGCCAAAACTGCTGGTGAACTATTTTCTCTCCATCATTTTTATTTAGATTGTTTCAATTCAAATGTTGACCTCAGTCTAACAGGTTTAGATCAAACTCAGGTGCCTCTTGTAGTTGTCTGACTTTAAATGAGATTAGTTTTTAATTACTATCAGCTCTATTTGGGACATTCTGCAGGAATTCATCACATGTCGAATTAGATTTTTGTATGTCTGCAAGATCATGACCTTATCTGCTCATATATATGTCAGTGTTCTTTAGATACTGAGACCTTTTTTAATTAAATAAAAAAGTGCATTCATTAAATTTGCAACTGATGATTTTTTGCTACGAATTACACTGCAGTGTATTTTCTGACCCCCCTGATAAACGATCAGAAATAGTGACAAAATGCCCTTTGATATATGCACAATAATGAAAGATGCCGTTATCACATCTCGTACATCACAGTATTCAACACCAGAACCTTCGTCTTGGGCACCTAATCAAGTCCTACAAAATAAAAACAGCCTGATTGAATGTTTGATCTCATTCAACCTCATACCACAGTGTGTACAGCTGTTTATTGTTTGTTTAGACTTAGCTAGCATCACATACACCAGTTTGAATGCCATTATTTATTTACATTCTTCTGTCTGTTCCAGGCATCTTCTTCCTGATGGTATCACACAATTTGTGACAGACAACTCTTAGCAAGAACGTATGCATCTATAACCACCTAATCTGACAAAGTGACCAGACACAAATATCACACAGCCTTAAGTAT
This sequence comes from Stegastes partitus, assembly GCF_000690725.1. NCBI lineage: Eukaryota > Metazoa > Chordata > Actinopteri > Pomacentridae > Stegastes > Stegastes partitus. The sequence goes on from NW_007578795.1 coordinate 134,624, forward strand.
GAAGTGACATCCACCTGTTTGTCCAGTCAACCTTTTAAAATCCTTAAATGTCCAGTTCATTATATTAAGACTAGACACAAATTGTCACATTTAAGAAGATGGTACAATCAAATGTGTTGAATCAGTTGCCATCAGTTATGGCGAGGACATTTTTTTGACTTATGTCACACTTACACAGTAGACGGCTGTTTGTTTTTTTGTGGATACTGTCAGGGCCCCAGCTGGCAGCATTTTAACCAAACAGGTCACTAAATAATTTGTTAAATGCAAGCAAACATTTTTCTTAGACACACCAGTGCACCTGACATTTAGCAGGTCTGTCTGTGTGTCTCTGGACGGCCCGGCCAGGCTGATAAAATTACATTTTTAAGTAAATTTGACATTAAAACAACTTACTTCACCTTTTTAAAACTTATTTTTGGCCAAACTATTGTCCGAGTTGCTGTGCTGCAGTAACTGAATGGAGACTAGCAGCTTCTCTGTGCAGTACAGTCGTCTACCTGGAGTCTACCAAGTCAGGCAAATTGTTTGGCAAATTTTAGCTTCAACCGACACCAACCTGGGTTATACTCTCTTCCGCTAAACTGTATGTGTCTCAGCATGCATATCAGTCATGCCGTTCCACCCAAAACCACAAGTAAATTCTCATTTGATAAAACAGCCAACATTATGTATTGCATTCATTGCAAAGGGTGTGGTCACAGCATGGCAGTGCATTCACTGTTGGAGCATCAAAATCCTGAATTAATATATTAAAAAAGCACAATGTAGGCAAGAAACTCATCCTGTGCTGTGACAGGTACAAGGCCAGCAGAGAAGCTCCTCTCAATGCAGCATTTGAGCGCCAGGCAGCAGAAAAACAAAACAGCAAGGAGTCAGAAAAGACAATAAAAATGTATTACTGCTTAAAGAAGAACCCAAGAAGAGCGACTTTTTAATACCTTTAAGCCCGACATCATCCTCATGACTCACAATCTGAATCCATTTTGAAATCCAGCATTAATCTCATTGTTAAATAGCCTTAACCCTTTGTGTTTTACTCACTGTATGTTTCAAACTGTGGTTTTGATTTCAAATTAATTAATTAAGCTAAAATTGCAGAATGTGTTTTTGGAAGTTCAACATGTTAAAGCCCACATAAAACACATTACTCCCAAAATATATACGGCATTAACAGGATGTCAATATTTGTTTTCCCAAGATGTTTCATCTCCAATTTATCTTATTTTTATTGTCTATCGACAGCATCCTCGTATACAGAGACTTGTGGTGATGACCGATGTTGAACCGATCGATAATATTGGTGCTATTTTGCACACAAATAGCTGCATGTGGAGATCAGTGCTTCCTCTGTTTCAATACAGCGCTAAAACTAAGCACCTCCTGTTACAGTCCACTGGACCATCAGAACCAGCCAAAACCACAGGCAGAGACACGGGTCAGAACCAAGGAATGACATGAAGACTCAGGAGTAGAACATCATGTCAGCTCAAAGCTCCACCTGAAGCTGGACTCAGAACGAGCTTCGGTTCTGCTCAGAACTCTAATTTGTCAACATCCCTGAAATTCCTCAGAGATGATTTGATAATTTCTGATGCAGACTTTTACCATAAAAACGTGTTACTTGTCAATCACCGTCTGAGATATGCAAAAAAAAAGTCTGTGTTTTAAAAACCTGAGGATGAAGGATGCAGTCTTGCTTTTGCAACTATGCTGATACTCATTTAATCTTCTAATTTGCTGCTCAAGCAAATTAAAAGGCAAAAAGCCCAAGTTACAGCTGTTGAAATGTCAATATTTTTTTCTGGTTTCCTTTTTCTTTTAAAGGCACTAAACTAAAATAATCAGTGAACTACTGATGGCTCCCCGATAAAGATGATCCTGTATCTCTTATTAAAGGTATATTTGGATCTGCAGAGTTTAATATGTTAACTAGACCTCTGATATTTTACTTCTCATCTTTAGATGCAGTCAAGTTGAACATCTAATAGTCACAACCCCGAAGTCTCAATAACAAAAGACACCTACAAGGTCACGTTGGCTCCATCCAGCTCCTCCATCACTGTGTGTGCGAGGCTCAAGGTGAAAGCCTCTATTTACATTCCCCGATCTGGTATGAAAAATGTATGATAGAGATGAATGGCTGCAAGGGCATTTTCTGCTGCTTGCTCAAATGAATATCAAATTGGACAGAAGTAAGGACAGACTGTTCAATAAACATGACAGCAGCTTTGGCAAGCTGAGTCTGCTGTTGACATTTGACAAACAGCCGCAGCACACGGGTTATCTGATGCAATTAACTGCATTTGGTGTAGAGCTGATGCAGGAGATAATTGGAGGATTATATGGCCGGGATGATACAGAGAGGGGCATCGCTTCAAAGGTTGGACTGGATCCTCTCGGGCTGAGCTGTTAACTTCACGTGGAGGATGATAGCACATCCACTTGTCAGGTGAGGACAAACACACTGAAAGTTAAAAAAACACAGAGCTGTGGGCTTTTTCACAACCTTGGGCTCTTGCCACCAGAGACTGGGCAGATGTTTTCTCCCCTTCAAGTGTGAAGCTGTCACAACACCTCAGCCGTTAACTATCGGGATTGGTGAGGCTTCCCAAATTGTGTTATTGAGCAAGTGTGCAGATAAATCACACCCAGGAGAGGAGCCACGGTCCCCATACATCCCGCTCTCCTGTGTGCAGACCAACGTGTCAGATTCCCTGTAAGGCAGCTAGCTACATTTGGACTGGGTTTTAGGCTAACACGTCCCAGTATTTATTAAACTTTGAGCCTCTTTTTAGTATATATATATATTTAACTGGTTATAATAATAATAATAAAAATAAAAAAGCATTCCCACGCTGACATTTGGCCCCGCCAGCAGGGCCACCGTGCGTGAGGCTGCGGGACTACCTGGGGAGCCATTACTTAAGTTTACATGTTATTGATACAGTGGGTGGACACCGAATTAATACGTAGCTGTTAATCTGGAAAATCCCGTCATTCCTATAAAGTACACACACACACACACACACATATGTTGGACGAGGTTCGGGGAGACGTCCTCTGCTCGGTACCAAACACCGAGCGGTTCCGTCGTGGAGCCCCCGCTGTGTTGGCTGGCCATCAAGAGTTAACAGGCTCGCAGTGAGATGTCTGTAAATAGGTGGAACAAGGTGAAGCTGGACGCCGCTCCTGCCCAGCGTGTAGCTCCTCCGGTACCGGAGCTCGCGCTGACCACTGCCGAATCCGCTCCAGCACAAAAGACCGAATGGATGCCCCCCTCTCCTCCCCAGCCACCGCCCCCTCCTCCACAAGATAACGTAATAAACCTCCATTCTGCGTCCCACAGCGGGCGGTACGGACGGGAACACGGCCGACTCACCTTCCTAAGCAGGCTGGAAGCACGGCGTCGGGAGAAACGTGTTCTAATGTCCACTGTTTATTCCGTAAATCCGCAGCACTGGCTGTCCGCTGCTCACCGTCCGCTGCTGCGACTGACTGCTGGAGAATGTGTCGAAGTGCCGCCGTCAAGGCAGCAGCAGGCACCGCGCAGGGTCTGGGCGGATCTAGGAGAATAAAAGCCTGAACCAACCGAGCTGTTCTGGCTCGGTTTGCTAAAGAAGCTCCAGTCACACTGATACCGTAAAGCAAGAACTCCCTATAAGAAGACAGCTGCAGGACATTAATACATGGTGCTATTTATTTATTTTTAAAAATCAAATAAGACAGACTCATGATCAGAATTATTCCATATCTACATTTGCAGAGATTTATAGTCTGATACAAAAAGATGTTTATTAATTAAAATCTTGTGCCAAATATTACTGATAAAAATAATACGAGACTATATGCATTGAATAACTGAGTAGCAAAAAGATTTCAGTACAACACTTCACTAAAAATAAGCTATAATAAAACTTGGATCGAAATAAGAAGTAATACTGCCTGTACTACTGAAGTAATAAAGTTATATTGCACGTGATAATAAAATATTGCTCATGAAATTTACTGCACTCTATACCGAAACTGATATTGAACATATTATTGAGAAAGGACTCTTGAAAACTATGTTAAACTATATTAGTATTTTTATCAAGTAAACTGAAGCATCCAGTGTGTCCGCTGATGTGTTTCAGGAGTTTAACTGTGCTGTAATGCACAAAGCTCAGTATACAGCATAGCTTTGGATGTATTTTCTAATTTTGCTGTTTTCCGTTACGGTAATGCTGTAAAGAATTAATTCCTTTTTTTCTTTCTTTTTTTTTTTTACTCACAAAGTTGCATGTTCGTTTACACTCCTCTCTTTCTACTTTTGTTCAGGCCTTGTTCTTGAAGACACAATATTTAGATTTATTTTAATGCTCACAAACAGAGCAATTCATAAAATCAGTCTTCAATGACGATAGTTCTGATGCATTTTCTTCAAACGTCTAATACATCTTTTATTTTTGGCAGAGAATCTCCACTTCCGGTATCTCACTTTGTAACGAAAACTTGACAGATCAGACGTTCACGCGCGCTCCCCGCGAGTGCGCGCTGTGTGCTCTGTGAAGCGTTATGGCAGGCTTTGATGATAGTGTAGACTACAAAGGAAGTGCAAAAGACAAGAATAGGGACCATGCTGCCAATCCATCCTGTTTGAAAAGTGTGCATTAAGATTTCAGAAGCAATTTCCTTGATCTGAATGATTAAAAGTGCAGGTAGTGAGATGCACAGAGCCCTATTACCGCAGCTGAGTTGTTAATGAAGTCTGAGCTTTGGTGCACGACTAATGTAGCCCATTATTCAAATCATCTAAAACATTTATACTAATTATTACTAATGAAATGAACAATAAAACACCCCAGGTAGATTCCAATAAATATCATAAGTGATGGTATATAAGTAACAAAAGAAAGCATTTTACTTAAAACTGTGCAATTCTGTGGCTATCTATAGCAAATTTGACTCTATTGCTAATTAAATAATTTAAATATTGTTATTGATTGTCCGTGGTTTGTGCCGACCACGTCACCACTGCGGAACCTTTTCTTTAGTCGATGTTTCTGTGACGGTGGGTTGAATGACGGACGTTAGCTCTTCAACATGCGCCATTGAAAACAAACGAAGCAGATACGGCGGGGCTGCTGCTTTCTTTCATTTTATGCTAGCTTGTTAGAAGCACTTTTTTTTTTCTTTAGTAAATATACGACATATTTCAAAACAATGGAAACTATTTTAGAGCAACAGCGTCGCTACCACGAAGAGAAAGAGAGGCTAATGGATGCTAAAACAAAAGAAATGTTACACAAGAAGTCCACGGTGAGTACTGTCGCTTTATGCTAACGTTAGCATTAAACTTAATGCTAATCTTAACTGCAAACATACGTTAAAATGAGCTAACGTTTTGGTTTTTTGTTTTTTTCAAATCTTGTTTCAGCTGCGGGAACAAATTAACTCAGACCATCGAACAAGAGCAATGTTGGATGTAAGTAACAGTTTTGATTTACTCTGAATGGCTAGCACCAGCTGGCTAGTGTTATCATTGGGTATTTGGATAGTTAGTGACGTTTCCAATAGCTACAGTTAGCATGTTGGCAACATTGTAAGGCAACCTGTTCAGTATCCACGTTACAGATAAGGGGATAAGAAATGTAATTACGTTTGCCCATGTAACGGAGGAGGAAGCAATGTCTCTGTGAAATTACACTACAAAGTCTGTCTTAACTGTACTCGGTGTTCTCGGTACCTACATTTGCTTTACTCCTCTACATAAGACTGTACAGGTATGAGCAGGGTATGCTTGAACATTGGGTATATCGGTGATCCATTTAAGCCTTAAAACGTGAACATTGCAGCAGCTGTATTGGTTAACCCCATTAAAACACTGTACAGCGGACACATTTAAAAACTGAAACAGATGTTGGAAGTTGAAGGGACAGATATCAGAAAAGGGTTTTGGAAATACAGTTTCTTTATACAGAAAACAGCAATGCAGGCTTGCTGTGCTAATAATTAGTTATACTGCCGTTGTTAATGATCGACTTTGGAAACGAAGTGGAAAAAAACAAGTTGTAATGTTAATTTTTCTGTGATTTGTACTGCAGTATGGGAAAATCCAGACATTCCCACCACCAGATGACTTGAACAATTATATTTGAAAGTAATTCAACACTTTTAGAGTTATTGAAGGGATTGTGTAGGGGAGTGCATCAGGAAAAAGAAAAATACCTCTTTTTTTTCTCACATACTGTAACACTGATGACATGTGACACCATTTTTTTTATTTGTGTGCAGTCAGATCTGGCTTTGCACTTGTCACACAAAGCTTTGTGAAGTTTGTTTAAATCGTCAAACAAATGAGTTGTGTTGCCTCATGTGGCGGCAACAGCTGCAGAGTACTGCCTACAACACAGTCCTTTCTGAAGCAAAAATATTTCTATTCAACTGATGTTGCATTACTTTTCTGTGTGTTGTGAAGTTTTGAAAAGAAATGTTGTATTCAGAAGCCCTAAATCAGACTACAGGATGTCTTATCAGACTTCTGTTGTACGTAAGGCATGGACATGAGAACCACGCCAGTTTTCTTTTTGTAACAAGCAGAGAAAACAGTCTTAACATGATGTGTTTGAGTTGACTTGCTTTACTTCACATTGCACTTTCAGCGAGGTGAGTATGGCGCACATTGTAGTGTAGATGCTGACACGATCTATTATTCAACCCTCGTCTGATAGTCTGTTTGTCTTCTGACAGAGGTATATGGAAGTGAGCGCAAATCTCAGAGACTCCTATGAAGATAAAGATGGGTACGTTTTTGCAAAGTGACTAAACAACCATACTTGCCTTTACTATTTAATTTTAACAAAACACCTGTTCTTTTAACTTTATCACTAATGTGTCATTTAGAACTTGTACTCATTATTTTTGTGCTTATGGTGAAATTTTGAACTCTGTTGGACAGAATGAGGAGGGATGAACTTGCTGCCATCTCAGGACCAAATGAGTTTGCCGAGTTCTACAACAGACTGAAGCAGATAAAGGAGTTTCACAGGAAGCACCCGAATGAGGTATTTAACCTCTTTGTAAATAATCATTTTAGACATTATATTAACTTTGTGAAACAGAATTTCAGTAACAGTCCTATTGTGTGTTTTCTGTAGATTTCCATCCCCATGTCTGCAGAGTTTGAGGAGCTGATGAAGGCCAGAGACAACCCCAGTGAGGAGGCTCAGAGTAAGTCCAAATCCAGTTCAGGCATTTTTTAGATAGATAGATAGATAGATAGATAGATAGATAGATAGATAGATAGATAGATAGATAGATAGATAGATAGATAGATTCTTTATTGTCTGTCTTGAGTAAAAACAGAAATTCATCTTTAAACTGGCTCAATATCATTTCATCTTTGGCAGGGTATGTCTCACTTCAGAAAAAAACAATATCCAGTTGAACAGTGTTAACGACAAGAGAGGGACCTGTAACAAGATAGCCAGTCTAATACATCACAGATAGATCCAGATCAGAGGATAAAGGGAAAGGAATTAATGCCTGTGGTGAAAGGAAGTTGTTGCAGCAGTAAGAATGATGAGTCAGTGGGGAAGCTCACAGAATGTAATCATAAAGCTACACTGCATAAAATTAGCATATAAACAGTGACAAGTAACAGTTTCTGCCAGCAATTACAAGAGGAAACCTGCAAATCAATGGCATTGGTTTTTTTTCTTTCTGCATGAAGTCAGTCCAAAGCTGCAGTGATTGACACAGCAGTCTATTCTAAACAAATTACAACCTGGAATAGCTTTGAAGAAATTCAGAGCAATTCATTGACTATAGTGCACTTTCTGTATAATTGACAAATATGGTGAAATGGCTAACTTCCTATGTTTCTATTTGAAGTAAACCTTGTAGATGGGATTATTATTATTATCATAATGTTTAAATATCCTCACACTGGAACTGTCTATAGTCCCGGTGGCTAGAAAGATGACAAAGTCAGCTCACTTACATGGTTGTGATAAGGTTTAGGTATAGTTGAATGTGTCCAGCCTGTTATTAATCGAGTTTGTAGGTGTGTTTCATCTGCTCAGATCTCTTGGTGTCCTCGTGTTGTGTTCCGTGTGCTTCATCAGTGAGTGTGACTGAACATAGTGTTGGCTGAACTGACTGGTATGGGATTGAAATCACTGTATGTGATAATAATATGCTTCTCGGCTACGTGGTAACCCTGAGAGGAAGTGTGCGATGTGGGGAGGGTGCTGTAGGGAAGGAAAAAATAAAAGAGGGTGATGGGTGTTAAGGGATGTTCCAAACAGCTGGTTTAGCAAACTCTGGACTTAATCCTGAACTATGAGTTGACCAAGCATGAGATTGAGAGCTCAGACGCTGTGTCCAGAAGCAATCCCTTGTTCAGTCATTTACCCTCTATATTATGGACACAAGTAGTTTATTTTTAGCGGGGATGCAGTGGCACATTTTAGTATCATTTCTCTCACATGTGAGCAGTGTTTTGTTCATGTCAGGATTCTATTGACTCCATATTTTTCTGACATGTGACTGCTGAGGAGGTTTGTGGTATATTTGAGGCTGGTCAGCACTCTGAAATGCATCACTGAGAAAGATCCATGTACCCTCCACAGACATGGTGGAGTTCACAGATGAGGAAGGATACGGCCGCTACCTTGATCTCCATGACTGCTACCTGAAGTACATCAACTTGAAAGGAGCTGAGGTTATTATCCATTAAAGTCTGCTAATTCATACTCATAAATGAAGAATGAACCTCCAAACTGCACCCTTATCTTTCTGAGTGATCTCTGTGCCCATCTGTCTTCACAGAAACTGGAGTACATCACCTACCTGTCGTCATTTGACCAGCTGTTTGACATCCCCAAGGACAGGAAAAATGCTGAATACAAAAAGTAGGTACATTCTGCGAGTTCCCCATCAAACCTGACAGTGTAGAACTTCAGCCTTAAAGGATGCCCACCTGTAAAGATGAGAAGTAATCGCCCTCGTCACTGACATAAGCCCTAATGTGTGCCATTGGTTGTGCAGGTATTTGGAAATGGTGCTGGAGTATCTGCAGGACTACACAGACCGAGTCAAACCTCTGCTGGACCAGAACGAGCTCTACGGCAAAGTGTTGATAGACTTTGAGAAAAAATGGGACAATGGGACCTTTCCAGGCTGGCCTGTAAGTGCTCCTGAAAGGACCGACGTATGATGATGGTTTGAGTTTTGCGACCTGACCTTTTTGATTTTTATTCATTTGACTGTAGAAAGAGACAAGCAGTGCTTTGACACATGCTGGAGCTCATCTGGACCTCTCTGCCTTTTCTTCATGGGAGGTAAAAAAAAAAAGAACTCACACCTAAATATTTAGTATTTAATATTAACACTCAAGTTGCTCATTCATGCGTTTGCTCATGTGTTTTTCTTTTGTTCTGTTACACAGGAGTTGGCCTCTTTGGGTCTGGACAGACTGAAGTCGGCTCTCATGGCACTCGGACTGAAGTGTGGAGGGTACGCATGCATTAAAAATAACAGAAAAGCTGCAGTGATATTACCTGTTTCAGTGGTGGTTAAGCTTGAACTACCAAACGTACACCCTGTATTACATCCACTTGAAATGAAATGAAAAATACTTTATTTATCCCAGAAGGGAAATTCAATTAATCACTTAATGGCATTGACGTTTTTTTTTTGTTGTTTTTTTAACACTGATCAAGCGAGTGTGTCTTAATTGTGGCAACAACAACCACAGTGCTGGGCAGAAATAGAGATGCAACATATATCCCAACAGTGCAGCAATTTAAAAAAAATGAAACAAGTTTACAGAAAAAAGAAAACAAGTGGAAGATGCCCAGGGCAGGAAACTACAGAGATCGGTACCAGTTGATTCCATCCTTTCCTTCCATCATTCCTTCCTTTCATTTCCAGCCCCACAGCCACTTCACTACAAGCAGTACTTGTAAAGGACGACACGAATTGGAAACATCTCAGGAGTAACAAACTCTCAGAAGTTCTTAAAAGATCAGGTTATGAGGAAACAACAATTAAGGGATATTAGTGATTACGTATTAATTGTCTTTAATAATTTAATTGATTAGAAATAAATCCATTGTTGCAGCAGATTTTTGGGACTTGTGGTGCATCTGTCTGAAAATGTCATCACATTTAGTTCTACATGTGTTTGGTGACCACTGACCACCGATACATGCTTCACAAATTGTAATCCAAGCCCACCTTCCCGCCATCAAGAGGTATCTGACTGTGGGTTTTTATTTTCTGCTCCTACTTTCCAGTGCAAGTCTAGAACAATGTTTTTTGTTTTTTTTTTTTCTTTTATTGAGACCATAGACATGTCACATATCATTGGACATGTTTAATCTGATAATGTAGGGTTTTGTTCAATTATGAAGCTATAAGCTGTGGTGATGTGAAGAATAATAGTGAACTTAAACAGAAAGATAAGTTAAAGTTGCATTTTCTAATTTGTAAATGTGATTTTGGTCCAGGCAAAGTCGAGTTGGCTCAGACTTAGAGACAGAAAGTTTGTTTGTGCAAAATGACTCTAAACTATCTTGAGATATTATAATTTTCTGACATTATCTCTGGAGCAAAAGTTGTTTGGTTTGCTGCCGTAACAGACTTAAAGCTGGTTTACTTCAAAACCAGCTGTCTAATTCAGTTGATCTCAGAGTAAACCAGACCTCTGAATCTCCTACTGGCTCTGTTTTCAGGCTTTAGAAACTCTAGCTCAGCAATTAATGTTGACTGTTCACTTGATTGATTTTTCTTGTTGAAAGTGCATTAATATACCCGTGCATACCTGGTAGGAGACGGTTAGGGTGCAGAGGGAGGAGGGAAAAACTGTGTTTTAAAGTTCTGTTCTGTCGGTGCCCAAACACAGTTGGATGTTCTAAGTTTTCCAGAAATCCCGTGCTATGTCTGCCCACTGTGTTTCTCCAGGAATAATCACTGACATGGTGCCACAGTCCGTTCTGTAACCAGCTGCTCTATATGGCAGCTCTGTGGGAGCCCTGGATGTGTTTTTTGTTTGTGTTTGATATGAGGGGCAATGCAACAGTCGACCTAGCAGACCAACACATACCTATTGTAGTATTAATGGAGCCACATAGGCTTCAACTTTGAGAGCCTTGTCAGTCAGCACAGGGGAGGTGGAAACCATGAATTGCTCTGTAGTGAATAAATGATGACGGTCACGAAGCTTTTGACCTAAACATCCGCTGAAGCTTCCGCTCCACTGGATGGACGAAGGCAAGCTCCCAGTGAAACCCTCACATCTATGTTTCATGATGAGGAACTAGCCTTCCTTAAAGTAACACATGAAACAAACTGAAAAAGATTGTAGAACCATAATGGGAATGCCACATTTCTCTGTTTGACTGGAGCTCTCCCAGCTACATCCCCTCGTTGTATAATCTTCTTCTGCTACGGTTTAAAGGCACCAACTCGAGAACGAACACCAGCAGCTGTTTATCTCCACAAACCAACTCCCACTATTTGCCTAACAGTGGTACATGGAAACAGGCAGTAATTTGCATTTTCTCTGGACGATTTTGTTCAAGTTTGATTAAATTTTGCACGACATTTGCGTGGAATCCCTGCTTCTGTCTACCTTCAGTATCTTTGCTGGTCAAAGAAAAGGACGATTTCATGTTTCATTCTTACAAGTTCCCTTATTAACGTTAGGTTTCGCCATACAATCTGATTTAATTTAAGTTGGCTTCAGTTGTCTTAGACTGTGTAAAGAGTTCAGATGTATTGTGTATTCTTTCTGCGCCTGGAAAACACACACAGGGCAGATTATGACAACAGGCAGCCTTAGCAGTGTTTCTAGTGCTTACCCCTCTTCTCTGTTTTGATGCACTTGAATACACAAAATCTAGTTAGGACCAATGTCACCTATTAATGTGTAGAGGGGAAAATGTGTGTATATTATTGCAGCTTCTCCTGCTCCTTAAGACACCCTGGGGTGTCATGGCACCCAGTTTGAACTGCTGGTCTGGAGACTAGTGTTTAAACACAAATCATGCAACAGGATTCATTTAGACTCATTCAGAATGTGAGCAAGGGCCTGGGGAGCAAATAGATATTAATATCCAGTAATAAGTATTAATAACACCATTAGTGCACATTCTGCATGTCATGAGTTTGGCCAGCTGTTGATTCTTCAACATGTGTGTGTGGACAGGACTCTGGAGGAGAGAGCTCAGAGACTCTTCAGCACTAAAGGCAAATCCCTGGAATCATTGGACCCTTCGCTGTTTGCCAAGAATCCCAAAGCCAAAGGCCCTAAAAAGTAAGTGGGTGTAATAATTTTAGTCTAACGCTGACAGTGTCTTATGATAGTGTTCATTATATAATTCATAACAATTTTCATCCATCACTCCTACAGAGACACAGAGCGTAACAAGGAAATTGCCTTCCTGGAAGCTCAAGTCTATGAATATGTGGAGATCCTCGGGGTGAGTCGGTGGATAATCAGCTGCTGCTGGAATTCACACTTGAAGGGTTTGATCCAGCATTTTCTGAACACTGTTGCCCAGCTTGTTGTGGTCAGTATGAGCTCAGGTATGACAGCTGTGGGTGTTGTGGGCGGCTACAGGAGCAGAGGCAGCTGACTCATGAGAACGTGCAGAGGAAGCAGGCCAGAACCGGAGAGGAGCGTGAGGAGGAGGAGGAAGAACAGCTCAGTGAGAGTGAGAGCGAAGATGAAGACAACGAGATCATCTACAACCCCAAGAACCTGCCACTGGGCTGGGACGGCAAGGTGAGGATACACCTGTGTCACAAATGATCACAACACAAATGCAACATTCAGAAGAACTTCTGAAGTTCATGATGTTGTCTGACTTGTGTTGGTGTGAATGGAACCTACGTTCAGGTGTCTCTTAAAGTCAGAGGGATTTCTGGCTCAGTATTCATGACTTTGCCCATTACAAGTTACCTATGTGACTGCAGAGAGGCTTTCCACTGACTGTCAGTGTGTTTAATCTGCAGTGAGAAAACACAGACATGCACATAAAGGCTGTCAACACATTGTAATATACACTAATCATCCACAGCATTAAAAACACCTGCCTAACATTGTGTAGTCGCCCTTCGTCAGTCCACATACACACAACCTGTGGAGGTCGTCCTGTAGGGACTTGATCATTTTTAATATGGTATGATACTGAAACAACACCAACAGCAAAAACCTAAAACATCAGGCAAAGTAATGGGACTGTAGATGAGAGAACATGAAACTTAAAATTCTTTTTTTAGTTTTATAAATAAAACCAACCTCAGTGCATATCCCTTTGCAGGAGTCCAAGTTGGTTAAATGCCTTGATGTTGAGTCTTGATCCAGGAGACTGTCTTTGAACAAAACTCTGTATTTCTGTTTGACCAAATCACATTAATAACACCATTACAAAAATTATTTATTGGAACAATGCAGATTGTAAACTATCTGTGATCAAGCTGAGGTTCATATTAAAATGACAAACTCATTTGACTAGATGAAAAGCTTTAAAAAAAGAAATGACCAGAGTGCAAACCTCTGCAGAGATCATGTACTGACTTGATTTTTGACTTTTCGCTCTACTGTACTGTTGTGTGCAGGATGATAATCCTGCAGGGCTCCAGGCCGACTTTTTCACTGGCAGCACTGGTGCAACCAACTTTCTCGTTCGGTCGCACCTCCCACCTTGTCACACCAAAACAATGACTTGCTGAACATTTTCTAATGATAGACACTACAGTTTACTGATGTTCCCCACATCCCAGGCAGAAGTGTGCTCAGACAGGTTACGACCACAAATTATTTTAAAAGGAGTAAACTAAGGCATTCTAATGTCAGATTTATCTGAGATGAAACCTCATGATTTTTTTACACACGCTCTTTTTTTTATGAGCGGAAAATACAGCAAATGCGGCTGCGCTCCGTTTTTCAGGAGAAGATCGCATTTTTAAGTGTGAATACCGCAGCACACTGAAGTTATTAAAGTACTGCCTCCTGTGCCTGTTACAGCGACACTAGTACAGCTTCATGATCGTCGTGCCCTCGCACCAATACGACCGCTTGAAATTTGAACTCGCACACTCTCAAAGAAAAGTCGCACATGCGACCATTTTGGTCACACTTGGTTATTTGTTGGTTTTTTCCTGGTCAGCAAAACTGTTTCTTCATTTGCTGTTAAGTTTTTTTCTTGTTTATATTCTCTTCATTTGTCAGTGAATTTCATTTATAACGTTGGTGTTGGATTATTCTAAGTATTTTGGTCATTTTCATAGTGTGGACATAATTTCTTTTATAGTTAACTTTATTTTCGCTACCACATATCAATTATTAAACAGTTTTTAAAGACTCAGTGCCCTCTTGGCAGAGCTCTGCTCTCTGCTGAGCGCATTGTCTATTAATAGAAATAATTCTTATCAGATTGTGTACGTGCCGTGTTCACCATGTTCACCATGTTCACCGTGTTCACCGTGTTCACCGTGTTCACCGTGTTCACCATGTTCACCATGTTCACCATGTTACCAGGACTGACTGAATGTAAATTGGTCATTATAACGAGGGTTGTTCATCTGCACACTGGTAACCCCTGACTTTAGCAGCTTGCAGGCTATAATAAGTCAGTGTTACCAGTGTGGAGGCTGTTTGCGTGTCGACACATTGGTCAGCGGCTAAAAAGATAAAGCTTAGTCTAACAGTTATGGTTGTTCGTAGCCAAGCTTGTCAAACTCTGATGGTGAAAAACGTTTGCTTGTTAGAAAATGAAACACGCTTTTCACATAACGGTTACATTATTTAGTCCTAAGCTCTTAGAATTCTTTGTACAAGTCACGTCTGTTGGCGAGATGCTTCACTAATTTGGAAGTGTTGGCTCCCTAAAAAAACCTCTGATGTCCTGTGAAATGCAGTGAGATTTGCTTGGTGCTGTTGGCTTCGTCCACATTGTGTGATCTCATTTGCCAAAGGTTTGACTAGCAGATGTTCATTTATAAGTAAAACTCCTGCGTTCTATCTTTAACTCAGAATGCTGAACACTGTCACACACCTTTCTGTGTTAGTCAGACAATGATCCACATCAAAACCAGGAAGCTTTACTACCAGTTATGTTTCACTTACAGCTCAGTTGGCAGATGTCAGTGGTTTGGCACACAGTGAACTGGAGTAAGAGCCAGAGTACAGTGGCCTGTCCTGCTTTTTAGCCTCACACTGTTCTGTTTGTATGTGCTGCACACACTTTATTTACTGGGGTGAACTTTGACTGTGTGTTTGCTGACCTGCTGTTTTATTCTCTCCAGCCAATTCCATACTGGCTCTACAAACTCCACGGGCTGAACATCAACTACAACTGTGAGATCTGTGGAAACTACACTTACAGAGGACCCAAAGCCTTCCAGAGGCACTTTGCGGTATGCCATTGTTCTCTTTTATTCAACCAGAAAAGCCTCATTGATATTAAAGAAGTGTTTTAAATTAGGATCTTGGCCAAGACATGGAGCAGCACAAATAATAGTGTATTACACACATTCCAACATAATTTGGAATCAGAGTTACAGTTAAGTGTCAAAGACTCATCAGATGTTCCTCACCAACCTCACACAGGCACTGAGGTGGCAGCAACAAGCCTCCGTTTGGCCTCAAAGGATATGCAATTTTAACAGACTTGCTGTTAAATAGGGGCTATTAAATGTTGAGTTTTGAAAATGTAAGTGTGACTTGTATTGCTGTTTTGTAGGAGTGGAGGCATGCCCACGGTATGCGCTGTCTGGGAATCCCCAACACAGCTCACTTCGCCAACGTCACACAGATCGAGGATGCCGTCTCCTGTAAGTCCAGCCTCTATCTGGTCATGACAATAACTTTGTGGATGTTAGTGTATTTTGGAAGCAGGTTTTTAATAAACCATTTGTGGCTGCTTGTTAATTCCAGTGTGGGCAAAGCTGAAGTCCCAGAAGGCATCAGAGCGGTGGCAGCCAGACACAGAGGTTCGTACAGAATCACTGACAGAGGACGTGATGCTTTCTAGTTGTTATGCATCTGCTCATCCCTTCGCTTTTGATTTTCAGGAAGAGTACGAGGACTCCAGTGGAAATGTGGTTAATAAGAAGACCTACGAGGATCTGAAGAGACAAGGCTTGTTGTAGATGGAGGATGTGACCGAGTGACACAGAAGAAATGAAAAAGATGTAACTTCTAAGTCGCCTCCGTTAAAGTTGATTATATTTTTATCACACATTTGCTCGTGTTTCTTTTTATTTGTAAGTAGCAGTGTTTTACAGACTGTGTC
This sequence comes from Stegastes partitus, assembly GCF_000690725.1. Classification (NCBI taxonomy): domain Eukaryota; kingdom Metazoa; phylum Chordata; class Actinopteri; family Pomacentridae; genus Stegastes; species Stegastes partitus. The sequence continues at coordinate 150,913 of NW_007578795.1, forward strand.
CCTCCCTCTGTTTCTCCCTTTCATAACTTTGTAATGTGGCAACTATTGATCATCATAATAAACTCAGTACTTTTGGCACTGTGCTGTTTGTCTTTATCACCCCGTTGTTAAATCTGGAGCTGTGCCCTGCTGGTGAGTGTCGCTTCTATTCAGAGCCTTTACTGAGGTCGTGTACCCAGACAGGAGAAGTTTTGCATTCAGTGTGATATAAATGTGGATGCTGTGTGTATGTTAAAACCTGGCTAATAGCTTAAATCTAAGTGTATTGTCTTTCCAGTGCTATAGAAGGATTCTACCTTAGTTTACTGGTATGATGGTGGCTGTGTTCAGGCAGACCTGTACTGTGGGAGTGTAAGCATAAGCATATTTTATACTCTAGAGGGAAACTACACACCGATGTGACTGCAGTTGTAACAATGGTAGTTTTAATCTTAGACATTATTTTTAAATGGGCTTCTGAAGTCCTCAGCACAGATGGGAAGGTCTGTCAAAGGGCCTCCATCCACACAGGCTTTGTTTTAATGCAGGGATTTTTCTCCTCAAGCAAAACCCTGAAGTCATGTCAATGTAAGAGTAACCACATTTATGTGTAAATCTCCAAAACAAAGTTCTTTTAGCAACATTAGCACCAACACTGTTTTGGCCACGTCCACCACTGCAAAAACATCCTCTGATGTAAATAAAGGAGATAATGGGGCAAAAGCCAAAAGCTCAGGTTTCCTTGTCTGTACCTTAACACAGCAAACTATAATTATTTCTAGTTCACACTAAACATTTTTATTTTCATATTTTTTTAACCAATAGAAATTTTCAGTAAATGTCCCACAAGTTGGAGATTGAATGAGATTTCAGATGTTCATTTCTCTCATTTCTCTTTTTTTTTTTTTGCTTCAGACCTCCCAAATTCAGGATTTGTTCCAAAATTGCAAATGAAGTGGATTTTCAAAAAAAAAAGAAAAATATGTCTGTAGTACATAGGATCTATTTGATCAATGTTATTGTGAGAAAACTATCTGAATGACGTTACTAATGTTTAGAAAGCTTTCATATATCAGTAGAATGGGAGTTATGGCCCATCAGATTTGGTACATGTAAAAAAGTAATAAATTTCCAAACAATCCAGATGGACATCTTGAATCATGGGTAGGCTGGTGAAATTTAGAATAGTAAGTGATGGAAGTATCATCTACTTGTGTGCCAAGTTTCCATGTCCTTCCATAACACCTTCATGTTAAAATCATTCTGCTCCCGATGATTATTATTAAATGGGAAGTGGTGGCGAGGAGTGACGTCTGAAACCGATCAGGAACACGAAGACATAAAATGATTCTCTCTTTTTTTTTTTAATGGCGTTATTGAAGGATATTGAAACTTCTTTTATCACTGAAATTCATGATGTCTGATGATGATTGATGTGTCTGAAAATAACAAGTGACAGAACTTTCAGACAGATCACCAGGAAATAATTCATGGCTATTTGAATGTTTGCAGAAATGATGGCAGCTTCACTTGTGGAATACTGAACTGTTTGACATCTTCACATTTCACACCAAACTCAGATAAAGTAGCTTATTATCTGCTCCCACAGCCCCTCAGGGGCTCTAGTGAATATTTCATTTGTTTACAGGTGAAGCAAACTAAGAGGGAGCTTGATTGTCTGGTTCAGGCAGCTTCACATTAGTCTGAGTGGCATTTTTGATTTTGAAGGAAGGAGAAATGGGTTTTTTTTCCTGAGAAGGCTCATTTTTCTGCTTGCTGTGTTCAGCAGTAATGACTGTAATTACTTGTAAGCAGTCCGTGCATGAATTAAATTAGATGACATGATTTTGATGTCACAGAAGCAGCAATGTATCATTCCTGCAGAGCTTTGCATGATTAATAGGGAGCTAGAATTAAAATGAAGAGGCAAAGCTCTGCTCAGAATCACCCTCAAGCCAATATTTTGAGCTAAATTTCCGTATAGGTAAAATCACTGAACGCTTTCTAACACGGCAGCCTTTATATACGGTTATATATACAAGGACATATATCTTTTTGTGGGAAGAAAGTTCTGATCTTCACCTCCTCAGACTATGAGGTGCAATATCTCCTGGGGTGCAGCTCCGATGGAGAAGTCATCCAGTGCCACCAGTTAGACACCAGTTAACCAGTGGCTTTAAATGTTTTCAAAGGCAAGAGATACACTGAGGAGACCGAGGAAGAGGTGCAACAAAATTACAGTATATTCAACAACATTTCAGTTGTACAGTCATTCAAAAACGCGCTGCTTTCACATTAAATCTCTCAACACGATTTATATGATCCAGGGACGTGATCCATAAAATGATGAAGGAGCTCGACTCAGAAGTTTATTATTGTGGAATGGAGCGAGTCTTTCACCTTTGACGGATGTTATTGTCTTGAGTTCAAACAGCTGGACGTAAATCTTTGTGTTCCAGCTGAGGAGCAGCACCGTCTCTGATCCACTGAAGGAGATTCACCCCTTTGTGCAATGGCTTCGTTTATTCACTGCTAAAGTTTTAACACAAATTGCATTGTTGGATCTGAAACAGTGGAAGCTAAGTGCTTTTGAAATGTTTAAAAGGAAGCATTAGTTTTGTCAAAATCCCATCTGACCCTAACCCCAGTGGAAAATGAAAGGAGCAAGACAACATGACATGTGAGCTAACTAGCAATAAGCTACTCACCAACGAACAGACACATGAAACAATCACTTCAACAACACCCTCTCTTCAAGTCTCTTAATTTCAGAGGCCATTTTTTGACCTGCTTCAATAGTGAACCTTTTGTTTGGAGGCGCCTGTCCAATGTGTAAATCTTTAAGCTTTCATTACTGAGCACCTCCCCACATTAAACACACTGAGGCCTCTCCAATGGCTTTGGCAAAACCAACACTTTCTTTTATTTCTGCTTCTACATTGTACATTATGCTGAGCTTCAGGGATTCACAGAATCCATACTCAACATTAATCACATTTTCACATTCAGATTAATGAGAGCATGAGAGAAAAAGAACCAAACACACCACCTAATGGACCGACCTTACAAAAAAAAGAAGGCTCTTCTGTTTTGATTGGAAAAAACTATTCACATATCAACACATTGTTTTACATTTTGCTCTGCCAACTGGCAACCAATAAAAAAAGAGTCACTGACCCTCAGATAAGAGGTAACACAAACAGCAGATCTGCTCGCTGTTTTTACCTCCTTGCACTCCTTTTTCTTTTACTTATTCCTCATGCCAACAAAGAAAACCACCTGTATTTATTCCACTATTTCCTCCAAAGTTTACATTCTTCCTCAGTTGTGAGCACACAATTGGACATGATGTGCATTTAACAGTACAGAATCCACTTGGGTATTGAACACAATGACAAACAAACCCAAGACCGATGGTAGTAAAATTAGACCATGACTCATCCAATTATACTTTGTTGAATCTGGACAAGGTTGCCTGTTCCTCAGACCAGAATGGACTCATGAAGACTCGTCTACTTTGAAATATAATTCAGTGTTTTGTTGCGCCTGCAGATGAGGCGTACCCTCGACACAATTGGAAAGCCACTAGACCATCTGCTGAATGTTGGGCTGTAAACAGGAGAGTTTTTCTGTGCAACATGCACAGGCTCCCAGTGGAGATGTTTTATTTGGCTGTCAGTTCACTTTATTTGTCTGAATGTCTTCCCTTCAGCCAGTCTCTGCGGTTCTCTGCTTTTGGAACAAAGATTTTAACCCAAGCATTTCTTCTGTTCAGTTAACACATGAAATGAGGCATTGTACCTCATCCCCACCGTGGAAATCTACCTGAGGGACGTTATGAAGGCAGCAGATTGTCTGTTTTTATAGCCTGAACAGGAGAACATATGACAGAACAAGTTCAGAGTCTCATTTTTCCTTTATTCCGATCCTGCACATTGAATTTTTAAAGAGAAGATGTCCCAGCTCATGAGTGTTGTCAGGCAAGCTTTGTGGACTTTCTGGAGATTTCTAAAAGCATTACACCAAGCCTGGTTCTTCAGGATCCAGTAGTCAATGATGAGTCACTTTGTCAGGTTTGTGTGGGGCTGGATGTTTGGCAGATCTCAGCCTCCAAATGTATTTATGGACTATTGGTGAACAATCTGCACCCAAGCAATTGTAGTTGTGGAGTTGGAGCATGTCATTTATTAATTACCGTAAACAGAAACGCCTCCCACGATAATTCAAATCATCACTATTATAACTAAATATGAATTTTGACTGATGTTCGAGTGTTTGCTGTTGAAATATTGGTGTTCAATGAGTTCAGAATGTTGTATTGTGAGGAAAATGACAGGCAGTGGTACAGCTGGATGGCAGTGGTCAATACTGAGGTGTGTTTGAGCTCATTTTCCAGCTGCAAAATGAATTCTTCTACACAAAGATGTAAACCAGAGGGTGGAGGATGTCTCAGAAGAACGGAGTGCTAACTGTATTCGGTCAGAGTGGAGTCGATTCACTGCAGGTGTCTGGCTTCAGAGTAGCAAGCTTGATGTATTGATCTTTTGATGGTGTGCTCACTTTAGGTCTGCCTGATCCTGTTTCGGATACAACTGATCCAGTTTTCTCAAAGTATGGTACAGTGCTGGACACCACCCCTTTAGAAACCATCAGTCAGGTCATGGTTTGACTCTAAGACGGCCCCTCTTTGCTCAGAATAACAATCTGACTTCTGACACTTTCACTTGGTTCTGAGTCCATGTTTGCTATGCTCACAATGCTGCTAAGTGTGCAACGCTCTGCTGGAAACCCGAGGAACAGACACATCTAACAGGTGAACGATGGGCCCAGGTTTCACTGAACAATCTTCTAATGAGTCAATCAAATCCACTGAGGAGTCATTTGAGCCCTTCTTCATTGTACAAAGAACTAAACATGGTCATTGCTGCAAATCTGCTCCAGTTTGAGATCTAGGAATGAAAATATGCCTTCTTCATGTTCAATATCAGAACTTGTCCTGCTTTTAAATGTTCATACATTTTGAATATTTCCAGGTTTACATGAAAGCCTGGCTAATTTTCCACGTGCTTTCAGACTGTTCTGTCGTATGGGAGGTGTTTGATGAGGGTTTTCACATGCAGGCAGGTTTGCATTTACTCAGCTGTGATGATGACAAACCATCAAAAAGAAAAGGTATCATTTGGGACAACACATCTTTAGTGTGATAGTATAACAGTGTATTAGACTGTTAGAATTTATTGTGATCTCAAAGAGAGTTGAGCAGCTTTTATAGTTTTGTGTGAGGTTTAAATCCATATTGTTGTATTGGACATTTAGGGTTGAGTGAGAACACATATTCAAAGGTGGACAGAAATATTAAACCCACAAGCTTGTTAGTTTCTTATCATTGTAAAACAAACGGCGCCATCAGGAGGCTGTACTTGCTCCTGTATTCAGTGCACCATTGCAGATATTAAGGTGCCTCTTGACTGTTTCATTTCCTCGTCTCACTTTCAGCGATGTTATGAAGCAGAACAAAGTTTGGACTGATGAGCTGCACTGCCTTTAATCCAGCATGTAGAGGTTTAAATTGTTTCTATGTGGCTTCTAAACTCCACCAGATGGGGCTCTTGCATGTGTGGGCAGGCTTATTCTGGAAAAAAAAAAATCGAAAAAAAAGACATCTTAAAGATTGTATTACATATATGCACATGTGCTGAAGGCTAAGATGCCACTGAAATTGCAGAATGCTTCTCCAACAACTTGTTCTCTCTCTCTTGCTGCATCCTTACTGAGGAGGAGAACTTGTCCTGAAACAAACCCGGTGCTGAATTCTGCGGAAAATATCCTGAGCAGATTTCTCTAGTGGTTAAAACTCGTTCTATCCTAACCAGCTACCACAGCATAGCGCTGCTTACTTACACTCCACATTAGCAGCAGTCAAGTTAGTCATCTAATATCTTATATTTCCATTTGTTTCCATTTGGATTCTAATGTCTGCAT
>NW_007578795.1:157512-160994 GCF_000690725.1 Stegastes partitus
CACACACACACACACACACACACACACACACACACACACACACACACACACACACACACAGAGGACATTCTAAACAGAGAGGACTGCTGCTGTGATTAATGACTTGTCTTGCAGCAGATGTTTAATTGGTGCCTGAAAGTCCTTACCTGATATTTTTCTGCTTGAAACATATGCTCCCACATAAAAAAGCTTGCATCATGTTTTTTTTTCCATAACAGATAAAATGAATTGCCAGATTTGCTTATAAACTGTCAGCATGTTAGACGTGTCAACACTGTAATAATAGTAAACGCATCACATACTATATTCTGCTTTAACAAAATAATAAGAACAAAGGGTCACATACTAGCTTTCTCTGGAGCGTTCAATCATCTCACCCTGTCAGAATATTGCTTTGCTCAGTCAGCTGATCTCAGATGCTGTGGTGGAGCCATTCGTACCATCATTATTACCACTAGTGTCCATGTCACAGGTTGTTCATACAACAGCTCGCTGAGTCAGAGTCACTTCTGTGCACAGGGTGATGCTGACACGTACTTACATTTTAAAGCGATATTCCGAGTCTTGGAGACAGTCATTTATAAAAGCATCCAGTCCCCTTAACGAAGCTTCCTTAATCTCACATCCATCCCATGCATCTTTGATTTTTTTTATCCATAGAAATTTCCTCAAGCCCAGTAGCTCTGACACTGCTGTGGTTTTATGGAATAAAACACTGATTCACAACAAAGTGGGCAAACAAGGGTCTTGCACTGTGAATGCCACTATGGACAAAAGATGTCACACAGAGACTCAAAAACAGCACTACTGTAGCTACAACACCATAACACCACCTTTAATCCCCCAGAAGGACTTAAAACAGCAGAAAGTAGCATCAGGAAGTTTAATCACAGCTTAGGCCAATGTTATATTTTCCATGTTGGCAAGTACTTGAAGGGCCACTAGGACATAAATTTTGTGCTATGCCTAAGTTGGCGCGAGTCCATGTGAAGCCTTTCATGTCTGCAAAACATATGCGTCCATGCAGCAGCTACACTACAAGGCCAGTAAGTTGCATGCTTAGCAATAGCGTATGTGCCCAGATTACGAAGACACCAGATAGTGCGCATGTATTGAATCGAGTTCTTCAAGAGGACTCCTGCAGACTAGAAAAATAGCATAACAACAGTGACATGTTTGTGGTTTCTACAGGTCTGCAAACATGTTTAATCCAGGCTTTAGAAGTCAACAGTCAGATTATTGAACAAAATGCCAACATGCTCACAGGGAAACTATGAAGCAGGTCAAGTTTTACGTGACCTCCACCTTAGCTTGGCATGTTTGTTTAATTAGCACTAAACGCAAAGTGTAGCTGATGGGAATTCCAGATTTACCAGCATTTTCAAGATTGTGGACATTAGTTAGCGAACCAGCACATGACAAGGGATCAGCAGAGTCATTAGAACGAGATTCATCTGGGAAGCAGGACTGTCTGAACCAAACTTTGTGTTAAACCATCCAGTTGATGCTATTCATTGAATAACCTAAAACTTGCTCCACAAAAGCCTCTAAAATTTGGCATAAGGGCCTCCATCCAAATACGTTAAGTCATATCAGTTTGGATGAAAGTGTTCGACTGACCAGCTGACATTGCTATCCAGTGCCTTGCCACGACTGATCCTGACAATGTGTCAGTCATAGTAGTAATAGCAGCAGTAAAGGAGATGGAAAAGTATTGCATCAGGAGTTCTTGCAGTAGTGGTTGTAGTAGTAGTACTACATACAGCACAGCTTCAAGTGATGATCAAAGTTCTGTTTCTGTGGCTCTTCTGTGGAGGAATTCTAAGAAAAACACTCTGTACTTGCTTTTCAAATCCAAAACTGTAGATTAGTAGTGATTGTTGCTCCAAGGCTTGACATTTGTAAGTAGGCTGCCAGCAGTCTGGTACTAACATGTCATTTTCATGGGCACAGGCTTTATGGGGGCAGAGGCATTAAAGCATGGCATTAGAGTGTCCTGAGGGATCAGCTTTGCTCCAGTGGTTTTTCATTCACATGAGGGCTGAAGCCAGGCTCTGTGGACACTGGTCACTTCACTGTGCCTGATGTGTTCCACTTCCAGCTGCCTGGCACAGAAACACTTACTCAGGCTTCACTGGTAAATTACACAGGAGTATGTCACTCCTCATCTGCACAGTGAAAGCTGCTCTGAGGGTTTATAAATGTATTAAATCCCATTCTGATTAGAAGAGCTTGAAATGTCTTGGTGTTAGCACAGCGTCAACAGCAAGCGTGCTGAGGGGTGTTGATTCAAACTCCTTAACCTTTACTTCCCTTTTACTTTTTATCTGCCCAGAAGCACAGATCTGTCTTGCTGATGCCGATTCAGCTGTTGGACTCAACTGCAAAACACAAGATTCAATTACTGACAAGACTGGACAGCCTCCCAGCTGACAACACAAAGCAAACCAGGTAGTGCCCATATGTAGGTATGTATAAACCTTCCCTCCTCCATTTGTCTCAGTTCTCACATGTCCCCCCCTCCAAGCTCCTTTCCTGCTTCTGATCTTCCTTATCTCTCATGACGGGATCCACATAAGGAATGATAACCTTTATTAAAAAGTGGCCTCACCCCAAGTGTCAGCCCTGGATCACCACCTGGATCATCATCAATCCCCCTCTGACCCTTGGTTTGTCCCCTCATACTTAACCCACATTTTTATCCCACCTTTAATTCCTGTTCAACCAGGAGAACTGCTGAGATCGAAAACTTCTTCGGATCACTCCCAAGTCCTACAGAGCAGAGGACGTTGTTGTCATGATGTTGGTTAATCTTCAACCTACCACCTAAAAAGTGTGCTTCTTAATAAATAACCTACTCTGGAGTATTTTACAAATTATTGGTCTGTAACCTAAAGATAGCCTAAAATTAACAGGACACAAAAAACCACAAAGCAACAACATTCACAGTATTGAGGTTTCAGGCTTTTCTATTTCGGTCCCATCTTATAAGGTTGCAGTAAAACATTTGAACCTGCTTGGGGGCAGCAGAAACAAGATGCAATCATCACAGATAATCACTATTTAGACTAAATTAAATTTCCCTTATGAATATCCTTTGTAAGGGCACAGTATTTGAGATTTTGAACATAAGTATACCATAATGTAGCAGCAAACAACATCTCCTATGTGAAGATATAGCAAAGTAATGATGTTCTTAGCAGACAGTAAAGTCACACTCCTTCTGTGTGTGTTGTAATCAGAGTTTCTCTGTTTTGACAGAAGGTCTAGTCGTGGTGCATTTGAGTCCCTGTGAGTCCCTCCTTGGTGGCCCTTTGGCTCTTTTGGCAGATATGAACACACTGAGAGTGACCTCCACCTCCCACACCTCACTGTAAAGCAGAAATGCAGTTGAGAGCATTCAGTCAGAGGCCAAACACCAAAGAATCTCAGCTCAGTGTGAGGTTTTTGTTTTGCGACTCTCATTTGCTGCTCTATGTTCT